>NC_041228.1:67300810-67345371 GCF_002837175.3 Physeter macrocephalus
CGTCCGGAGCCTGTGCTCCGCAACGGGAGAGGCCACAGCAGAGGGAGGCCGCCCGCGTACCGCAAAAAAAAAAAAAAAAAAAAAAAGCAGCTCTGTTTGGCTCACTAATTTGCCAAATATGCGTTGAGACTCCTTAACACATTTTCCCCAAACACATGGTCTCTCCCAAGGTTAACATCACATTGGAGACTTACAGTTAAATAATGGACCCCAGGATCCAAAGCCAAATAAAACAAATCCAAGACATGTATATTTATATATGCTTATCATGAAAAGCATTTGACCTAATAGCTACACGGAAAAAAAAATCTAGCATTTTCATTCTTAACAGAGAAATAAATCTTCATTGATCCCGTGCCTACAAGCTAAAACAAAAACAAAAACAAAAAATTTTATACTGCTTCCTATTCAAACTATAGCTCCTTTCCTTTCCATCAACTTGATAAGAAAAGTGACCTTTGTTTTCCTTTTCTGCTCAATATATAACCTACTGTAATCTGCCTTCTGGATTAAGTGTCTCTTTTAAAGATAACTACTTTCCTGTTCTAGTTTTAAAAGATCAGGAAATTCACAGAAGAGGAAATACCCTAATAGACTTGTCAATGCAAGATAAAGCGTGTAATTAAGATTGGCACATGACTAGTACTATTCTCAAAGCCATCAGTTGTTTATGCTTGCCCAGAATCCATTTTTGCTTCTGGTAATATCACCCTGATTTTCTTTTGGGCATCCTCCGACAGCCCCCACTATTAGTTAAGAGATAGACAGTGTAATTCCAGTCTTGCCAATAAGAGTACAGAATCTGCTTGGCTCTAGTGATTGGTTTAAGGGAAGTCACATGACTCAGACTAAACCAATCAAAAGCAGTGCAGGAATTCTGCAGTACTTTTGGTTAAGTTCTCTTCAACTGCAGGTGGTAAATTGTGTGAAATATAAGCTTAGTGACGCTGGTAGCCAGTTTGCTATCACTAAGGGAGAGATGGTCTGAGAAAGGAGCAGAAACAGAGGAAAGCAAAGTGAAGAGATGAAGAGAAATTTCTGATGACATTTTAATCCTGAGGGCTGGTCCTGCCCAGGAGATCCTCCTAAAACATTTAACAACTTCACTGTATCCTTTTAATGTTTTGTTTTGGTTGGTCAGGTCACTCAAATTTTGCTTTCTCTATTACTTATACTCAAAGAACAGGGTCAATACAGGTATCAATATTATATAATCTATATAATACATATATAAAGGTGATATGGACAGTGGGTACTCTGGGAAAATTAATCACTATAATTTTTTTGAAAACCCTTTTTCTTGATCTTACAAAAAGCATGTAGAAATAAAGAAAATTTTAAAAATTAAAATAAAGAGTCAAATGTTCTTTTTACTTCTCAATCTACTTAAAATCAATGAATCATTTAGCAATTCCCTCTTTGAACTCTACTTTTCTGACTTCCACGACCACCCTATTTCTTTTTGTTGTTGTTTTTTTTTTTTTTTTTTTTTTGCGGTACGCGGGCCTCTCACTGCTGTGGCCTCTCCCGTTGCGGAGCACAGGCTCCGGACGCTGGCAATTCCCTCTTTGAACTCTACTTTTCTGACTTCCATGACCACCCTATTTCTTTTTGTTGTTGTTGTTTTTTTTTTTTTTTGCGGTACGCGGGCCTCTCACTGCTGTGGCCTCTCCCGTTGCGGAGCACAGGCTCCGGACGCGCAGGCTCAGCGGCCATGGCTCACGGGCCCAGCCGCTCCGCGGCATGTGGGATCTTCCCGGACCGGGGCACGAACCCGCGTCCCCTGCATCGGCAGGCGGACTCTCAACCACTGCGCCACCAGGGAAGCCCACACCCTCTTTCTTGAATCTCCTCTCAACCACTTAAAATATTTCCTCTGGGTTGCATTCACAGCATCTTTTCTTTTGCTTAAATTTTAGTGTCCCAGAATTTCACACTCAGCTTTCTAGTCTTCTAACTCCGTGTGTTCTTGCAGGTGGCCTTGCGTTATTATTTCCATATATTTCCTAGATTTCCAGTCCCCATCTTTTACTTAAAATCCATACAGATGTTTTTAGTTGGACTACTGGCTACCTCCACCTGGATGTCCTCAAATTCAACATGCTGCAAGGTGCATGTACCATTGTCCCTCGGTATTGATGAGAGATTGGTTCCAGGATTTTCACACATACGAAAACCTAGGATGCTCAAGTCCCCTCAATAAAATAGCAGAGTATTTGCATATAACCTATGCACATCCTTCTGTATACTTTAAATCATCTCTAGGCTACTTATAATACCTAATACAATGGAAATAGTTTTAAATGCAATGTAAATGTGATATAAATAGTTGCTGGCATGCAGCAAATTCAAGTTTTGCTTTTTGAAACTTTTTGGAATTTTTAAAAAATATTTTCGATCTCTAGCTGATTGAATCTGTGGATGTGAAACCTGTGGATATGGAGGGCCAATTATATTTTATTTTCTTTCAAAACTGCAACTCATCCTGCCTCCCCTTATTATGGGGGCCAACTGTCCAAGCTAAAACCTTTGGAGATGTCCTTGATTTGTTCCTTTAATTTGCTTCCCCACATCCAATGAATTAACACATCTTGTTAATATACCTCCTATGTATTTCTCAGAACTCCTCCTCTTCTCTATTCTCTGTGATACTCTTTTGTTAAGAATTCCATCACTTTTCCTGTAGACCAGCGATTCTCAAATCCCATCGTGCAAAGAGAATCACCTGAAAAGCTTACTAAAATGAAATCCCTAAGCTTAATCCTTCAAGAAACTCTGATGAACTTGGTCTGAGAATCCCACTCTGAGAAACTTGATTTTGTTTATTTTAACAGCCTTCTAACCGCGCTGCTGTGAATGTAGCTATTTTGATCATTTCATTTTCTGACCTGCTTGAAAACTTCCAAAGGTCCACCATCGCCCCCAAGATAAACTGCAAACTCCTTTACATGTCATACCATGCTTTCAAAGGGCAGCTAACCCCTCCAATCCCATCTTCCTATTCCCCAAATAAGCCATCTGTCTGAAGAAATGGAGGATAGGTCTTTCCCCCTAACTTTGCTCTACTTCATAACATTTAATATTCTGTTATCTAGTGAACATTCTAGGGTGTTTCTAGGTGACAGGCTCAGTGCTAAACTTTTACCTACATTATCTCATTTAATACATGCTACAGTCCTGTGAAGTAAGGGGCATGATTATTGTAGTTTTACAGCTCAGAGAATTTTGAGGGTCAAAGAGGTAACTCGCCCTTGGTCACACAGCTATTAATTGCTGGAGCGGCCCCCTGAATCAGAGTACTAGACTGTTCCTCTGGTCACAGGCTTGCCACACCTTTAAAATACGAGCTCCTCAAGCGGCCCCGAAGGACGGCAGGGTACTCAATTCCAACACCAAGCTTTCACATAGTGGGTGCTCAATTCGTGCAGTTGACTTTCTGAATGATTGAATGAATGAATGAATGAATGCTAGGATGAGGAAAGAATAAGGAAGAAATTATCATGCTTATTAGCCCTTATCTCAAAATGTGATTTCATTTTCAGGAATATATTTTCCTTACTAATAAAGCTACCTTTAAAACTACCATTTTGAGAGGCACTTAAAACTCATTCTATATTTTTAATTGAAATTTTAATTGAGATAATTATAGATTCACATTCAGTTGTAAGAAATAATTCAGAGAGATCTAGAATGCCCTTTACCCAGTTTCCCTGAAAAGTCATGTCTTGCATAAGTATAGCAGAGCTTCATAACCAGGATATCAGTATTAATACTGCCAAAACAGAGAATTTTCCATCACCACAAGGATCATTCTTGTCACCCTTGTATAGCCACACCACTTCCTTCCTGTCCACTTCTCTCTAATCTATTCTCTATTTCTGTAATTTTGCCATTTCAAGAAAACTATGTAAATGGAATCATACAGTATGAAATCTTTTGCAATGGGCTTTTTTCAGACTTCTTTACATATTCTTAGACACTAGTAATTTGTCAAATATTTAGTTTGAAACTATTTTCTCCCAGTCTGTAACTTGCCTTTTTACTGTCTTCACATAGGCTTTAAAATAGAAAAAGTTTAAACTTTTGATAAGCTCTAATTTATCAATTTTTCCTTTTATAGATCATGATTTTTGTGTCAAGTCTAAGAATTCCATCTAGCCTTAGATCCCAAAGATTTTATTTTATATTTTTCCTAAAAGTTTTGTCATTGTATGTTTTACACTTAGGTCCATGATCCATTTTGAGTTAATTTTTGTATGAGGCATAATGTTGAGTTTAAGGATCATTTTTATACCTATGGATGTCCAACTGTCTGAGGACCATTTGGTGAAAAGGCTGTCCTTCCTTCATTGAATTGCTTTTGCAACTTTGTCAAAAATGTAAATCTACAATTATCACAAAAGTTTAATTTAATAAAAACCTATTTGGATGGGATGAAAATGTTTGGAACTAGACAGAGGTGACGGTTGCACACACGACATAGAGAAAGTACTAAATGCTGGTGAATTGCATACTTTATAATGGTTGAGTTTATGTTATGTGAATTTCACCTAAATTAGAGCAAAGTGGGAAAAAAAGCTTATCCTGGCTAACCTTCCAACCAATATTTTGTACAATTCAAATAAGTTTTTCAAAGGCTGTATAGAAAATACTTCATATCATCATCAAGCCAATTTTATCTGTTTGGTTGTAATTTCCAGATACCCCATTGCTAAAGTTAGGTAACATCTTAACTTCTAACCTCTGACTGAGATAAACATTTTTAACAGTGAGCCAACATGAGGGCAGTTTGAGTGGCAGCAGTTTTTAACAGACCTAATATTTCCTGGCAATCTGTCCCTGTATGTCCTTAGTCATTCTTGGACCATTATTTATATCCCAACTTGTCTTCATCCTTCTGCACTAAAGTGCCCTAAAAAGAACACTCTACTATATCATGTGGTGATCACTGCCTTTTTCTCCGAGCACACAGCCCTGGAATAATATATTTTATCACTTTTCTGACAAGGAATTCACAGGACTCTCCTAAGTAAAAGCAAGATAGTGAGTTAAGGGCAGAGGGTCGAGGAACTCTGCGACTTGCTGAATTTCTAGACAGTTTTATACTGAAACTTTCTCCCATTTGTTCACTTTAATAAACAGTGAAGAGGGTCCACTGGAAAATTCCTGATCCCAAGGAATCTCGGAGATGACCTGAGGGCTCGTATTATCAAGGCCCAGCTTCAGAAAATCAGTGAGATATTTGTATTACTGCATTCAGATCATGTTCAAATGGCAGACCAATGTCAGTCTAGAAAACCCCACACTTAACATATTTTAAAATACCTTTTGTGAAGAGAAAATTGGTCTTTTACCTTTAAGTCATCTTAACAAGACACCCTGGACATGGCCATGGAGAATTACAAATTTAGTCCAGAAAACTTGGCAAACTGGTGCCAATTGTTGACTTACTAAAATGTCCTCTACCCTAACGTCTCATCGTATTACAGAGCTGAGATGATGAGAAGGGAGAGGAGCCATCTGCATTTCTCTGTGGAATAACCTCATCCGAGCCCCTAATATCCTGAACATGGAAGAATGGTGACAATATCACAACCTGATTTTAATTCTAATCTACTGTTACTGTTCATTTATGTCAATATTTATCAGTTCCTTTGCTGTACACCTGAAACTAACACAACATTGCAAATCAACTATACTGCAATAAAATTTTTTTAAAAATAGATAACCAAAAAAAATATATTTGTCAGTTCTTCCTTTAAGCCTTAATGGCACCCCACCCCCAACCAGGTAATAAATGGCCACTCCATCTCTTGTTTACCTTTTTTCCCCTTTGTGTTATCATGAAGTTTTTAGAAGAGTTTTCCCACATTGTGCTCTGCCAAATATTAGTATTCTAAGAAAATATCAGCAAATCTTCTATGAAACATGTCCTAGCTTCTGGTCAGCTGGGAAACACAACATCCCACCTCTCTCTTCCAAAATCATGATTTTCATAAGTACACTAAAAGGTCAGAGAAGTCCTATGATAAAGAAATCTGCTTAATTCTGTGTTTCTTAAATCTATTTGGACCACAAAATACATTGTGTGTGTCACCTAATAGCACCTCTGGAACACCAGTGTCTGGAACACTGTTCTAAAACAAATAGCCTCTGCTTGTTGATTCCATTTTCTTCTTATTACTGCATTATATTTGCAATCTCAGTATACCAGCAATATCCAAAAGGTCAAATTTAGTTATTGACTTTTGTTTCCGTCAATGATTATTTCCTTTCACTTTTATGAGGTAGCCTATATAGTCAAC
Organism: Physeter macrocephalus; assembly: GCF_002837175.3. Lineage (NCBI taxonomy): Eukaryota > Metazoa > Chordata > Mammalia > Artiodactyla > Physeteridae > Physeter > Physeter macrocephalus. Next base: position 67,307,116 of record NC_041228.1, read on the forward strand.
AACATACACATTTTTCAAACTCCTCACTGGGATTTCATAATTCTTTATTACTGTTATGAACTAGATATCTCAATTTTCTTAACATGTAAAATGTCCAGACTTCTTAGTCTGGCATTCAGAGACCTATAGCATCCAGATTCAACCTTCTTTTCTATCCAGATCTCTCTCTAATCACATCCACAAATCTTTTTTTTTGTTATTGAAGTACAGTTGATTTACAATGTTGTGTTAGTTTCAGGTGTACAGCACAGTGATTCAGTATATATATATATATATATATATATATATAAATATATATAAAATATTCTTTTTCAGATTCTTTTCCATTATAGATTATTGCAAAATACTGAGTATAGTTCCTTGTGCTATATAGTAGGTCCTTGTTGTTTATCTATTTTATATATGGAAGTGTGTATATGTTAATCCCAAACTCCTAATTTATCCCCTTTCCCTTTTCCCCTTTGGTAACCATAAGTTTGCTTTCTATGTCTGTGGGTCTATTTCTGTTTTGTAAATAAGTTCATTTGTATCTCTTTTTATTGATTCCACATATAAGCGACATCATATATTTGTCTTTAACTTACTTCACTTACTATAATAATCTCTTACTATAATAATCTCTAGGTCCATCCATGTTGCTGCAAGTGGCATTATTTCATTCTTTTTTATGGCTAATTCTCCATGGGTATATATATACACCAAATCTTCTCTATCCATTCATCTGTCGATGGACAGTTAGGTTGTTTCCATGTCTTGGCTATTGTAAATAGTGCTGCAATGAACACTGGGGTGCATGTATCTTTTCAAATTATAGTTTTCTCTGGATATATGCCCAGGAGTGGGATCACTGGATTATATGATAACTCTATTTTTAGTTTTTTAAGGAACCTCCACGCCAGTAGTGGGATTGCTGGGTTATATGATAACTCTATTTTTAGTTTTTTAAGGAACCTCCACACTGTTCTCCATAGTGGCTGTACCAATTGACATTCCCACCAAAAGTATAGGCGAGTTCCTTTTTCTCCACACCCTCTTGAGCATCTACTGTTTGTAGACTTTTTGATGATGGCCATCCTGACCAGAGTGAGGTGATACCACATTGCAGTTCTGATTTGCATTTCTCTAATAACTAGAGATGGGCAGTATCTTTTTATGTACCTCTTGGCCATCTGTATGTCATTGGAGAAATGTCTAGATCTTCTGCCCATTTTTTGATTGGGTTGTTTGGTTTTTTGATATTGAGGTGTATGAGCTGTTTGTACATTTTGGAAATTAATCCCTTGTAGGTCACATCGTTTGCATATATTTTCTCCCGTTCTGTGGTTGTCTTTTCATTTTGTTTATGGTTTCCTTTGCTGTGCAAAAGCTTTTAAGTTTAACTCGGTCCCATTTGTTTATTTTTGTTTTTATTTCCATTACTCTAGGAGGCAGATCCAAAATATATTGCTGTGATATATGTCAAAGGGTGTTCTGCCAATGTTTTCCTCTAGGAGTTTTATAGGATCCAGTCTTACATTTAGGTCTTTAATCCATTTTGATTTTATTTTGTATATGGTGTTAGAGAATGTTCTAATTTCATTCTTTTACATGTAGTTGTCCAGTTTTCCCAGCACCACTTACTGAAGAGGCTGTCTTTTCTCCACTGTATATTCTTGGCTCCTTTATCATAGATTAATCGACCATAGGTGTGTGGGTTTATTTCTGGGCTTTCTATCTTGTTCCATTGATCTATCTTTCTGTTTTTGTGCCAGTACCATACTGTCTTGATTACTGTAGCTTTGTAGTATAGTCTCAAGTTAGGGAGCCTGATTCCTCCAGCTCCATTTTTTTTTTCCTCAAGATTGCTTTGGCTATTTGGGGTCTTTTGTGTTTCCATACAAATTAAAAAATATTTTGTTCTAGTTCTGTGAAAAAATGAGGCCACCATCACACTGATACCAAAACCAGTCAAAGATACCACCAAAAAAGAAAATTAAAGGCCAATATTACCGATGAACATAGATGCAAAACTAGCAAACCAAATCCAAGAATACAGTAAAAGGATCATACACCATGATCAAGTGGGATTTATCCCAGGGATATAAGGATTTTTCAACATCCACGAATCAATCCGTGTGATACCCCACATTAACAAACTGAAGAATAAAAGCCATATGATCATCTCAATAGATACAGAAAAAGCTTTTGATAAATTCAACATCCATTTATGACTAAAAACTCTCCAGAAAGTGAGTATAGAGGGAACATACTGCAACATTTTTAAAGACCATATATGACAAACCCACAGCTAACATCATACTCAAGGGTGAAAAGCTGAAAGCATTCCCTCTAAGATCAGGAACAAGACAAGGATGCCCACTCTCCACTTTTATTCAACATAGTTTTGGAAGTCCTAGCCACAGCAATCAGAGAAGAAAAAGAAATAAAAGGAATCCAAACTGGAAAAGAAGAAGTGAAACTATCACTCTTTGCAGATGACACAATACTATATATAGAAAATTCTAAAGACATTACCAGAAAACTACTAGAGATCATAAATGATTTCAGTAAAGTTGTAGGGTACAAAATTAATGCACAGAAATCTGCTGCATTTTTATACACTAACAACAAAAGATCAGAAAGAGAAATTAAGGAAACAATCCCATTTACCACTGCATCAAAAAGAATACTATACCGAGGAATAAACCTACCTAAGGAGGCAAAAGACCTTTACTCTGAAAACTGTTAAGACACTGATGAAAGAAACTGAAGATGACACAAACAGATGCAAAGACATACCATGTTCTTGGATTGGAAGAATCAGTATTGTTAAAATGACTATACTATCCAAGGCAATCTATGGGATTCAATGCAATCCCTAACAAATTCCATTCACAAATCTTTTTTTTTTTGGTATATAAAGAACTAAAGAAACTGAAGATGACACAAACAGATGGAAAGACATACCATGTTCTTGGATTGGAAGAATCAGTATTGTTAAAATGACTATACTATCCAAGGCAATCTATGGGATTCAATGCAATCCCTAACAAATTCCATTCACAAATCTTTTTTTTTTTGGTATATAAAGAACTTTATAAAGCAATAATAAAAAGCAACAAACTCAGTAAAAATGTGCAAGCATCTAAACAGACAGTTCCTAAAAATCATTATATTAATAGCCAAAAACACAGGAGAAAAGCTCAACATCATTAGTTACCACATTCACAAATCTTAATCCTCTATCCAAACTGATCTACTCACCAACTCACCAAAATATCTGGCACATTTGCATCTCACCTGTATGCATGGTGTTTTTGTTAAAAAGGTTGCATTCCCTTCCTCCACTGCTTAATCTTACACATGCTGAAAGCTGACCGGGCCATCTCTCATTATTTCTGTATTTTTTTGTCAGTCTTCCCCTTCTAGACGGTAAACTCCACATGTGCAATAGCCATATATGTTTCTAAGGATTAAATAGCCAGCTTAGCTCAGTACCTGATAAGTAATTCCTAGGTGTCCCATAAAGAGATATTGGATTCAATCTATTGATAAATTCCTCGAATTTCTATAGTACCCATTTTTCATTGTCTTACCTCTCATTTTGTATTAGTGTGTATTGCCTTATGTTGGTAGTTACTATTTTGGTTTGTGCACTGCGTTAATCATCGATATATACCAAGTTCTTTAATTACAGAGTTTGGGAATTATATGCATTTATAATTGCATATATTATGCAACTAGGCTAGGGGCTTATCCATAACAGGTACTGAATAAACCCTGGTAGACTGGCTAGTTAATTCAGGGAACACACAATCTCTTATCTTCCATGAAGCTCTCCTGCTCATATTTAGCTTCTTTTTCTAACAGTCACTATCTCTACAACTCACCTTGGTTCATATTTGTAGACTTGTTTCACATGTTTATCAAATTTCTTCTACTGAGCTTGTGAATTCTTAAAGGGTGAAAAGGTCTGTTTCATGGATATTTGTGTCTCCTAAACAGGTGAGAACATAATAGAAATTAGTTAAATTTAAATGGATAGAAACTGAGATGGTCGTACTACATTTCTCTTTATTATTTTTGACATGTATGATACAATGTTACTATTCTAGTCTTTTATGCCGACAAAAATAAATGATATAAAATACATAATACACTTGATCATTTTAACCACACACAAAATACTGAGTGATTGAAACTATGTTACATGTATATATTTTACAAAGGAAAAACAGACTACTATAATAATATATTTGGATGAAATTGTCATTACAGTTTGGGTGTTATACAATGTTAAATATGAATATATTCAAAAGAATCACTATTTATACAACCTATTTGATATTTTAATGTTGAAAATAATGAATACTGTATAAATGAATACTTATAAAAATATTTTTTAAACAAAAAGCTATGTTCTACTCATTTACTTGGCAGTTACAAAAATATATTTATCTGAAACTCTAGTAAATTTGCTTGAGGCATTAGATACTCAAATTTAAATGTACTTTTTCTAGGGCATTTTACTTACTTAGCATTCTTGACTTCACACAGTATATATACCTACATGGTATTAGAATAGGTTTGTGTTACAAATAATATCATTCCAAGTAAAAGACACAGAGGAGATTAACACAGAGGAGATACTGTGAAGATTTTTGAACCAAATACACGCAACACATAAATGAGGCCCACTGGCTGTGCCTTTTACAAAGTGAATTCTCAAACACGTTTGTTGAATGAACACATGAGTGGATAACATTTATTCTGTTGTTTGCACCCCAAATTAGCTATTCAAACTAGAACTATCATGTAAGAATTCAACAATTTTGTTCTTAATTGGCTACTTCTTCTGACGGCAAAGCCAGGTCAATAGACTCCAGATGGAGCAGCAAACTAGTGCCAGTGATCAAAAGATGGCCTACCAGGTATGCTTATGGCATATTTAGACAGACATTCAATATACTGAACAACTACAAAGTTCATACCTTCACACAAAATAAGACAGGAACAAAACATTTTATATATATATATATATATATATATATATATATATATATATATTAGTACACCTAGTAGACTTCAGACATCTCTTCTCAGTGAGAGAAGCAAGCTATCCTGAGTGAAGTAGGCCATGTGTCTGCATAGCACAGCTTGGCAATATGAATGCTGAGATCACTGTTAAAAGCAAAGCTTTTAGGTAGTAAAATTTTTGAAAACAAAAGACTAACCATGATAACTATTATGGAATCGCAGCACCTACAAAGGTTATGGCCACTGTATGTAAAAGGAACCAGCCTAAGCCCACTCTTGGCCCAGATGCCTGCTGGAACTTTACCCCACCTCATCTGCTTCATCAAGGGTGAAAGTTTTCTGAGGCTCATCCCTAACCCTTCAAAAAAGTTGATAAAGTTCAGAATATTTTTCTTAATCGAGGTTCAGATCATCCTAAATCGTTTCCAAAGCTTTTGCTTTCATGTTTATGCAGGGCAACTGACAATTCATTTGGCAAACTGGTTAATATTAATATATATACATGTTAATGAAATAACTACTACTCACTTTGGGAAAGTAACTGAGGTATAATTTTGTACGATAATTCACTTAAAAATAAGCCTTTAAAAATGATTCATAGTTTCTGAAAATTCAGAAGCAATTTAGTCACATGATAAAGGTTAGTTTCATTATTACTAAATACAACCGGTGAAGAAAATCTAAAAATGACCTTTAAAGTAAAATGTAAATGAAGATGACTTAAATTAAGGTTAGTCATTTTAAATTTCAATCTTATGTTTTACTGAAAATATAGATGAATAAAAATATGCCCTCTATTCTGCACTAAATCATGCTACATAGGAAAAGATCTACGTGAACTAATGAAAGAATACTTTGGTGTTCTAATTGCAAATTTATTATTTTCAAATACATAGAGTAACTAACGCAACTGAATGCTTCCAAGTCAATAAACATTAGTTTTGCTGTTAAAATGCATCCAAAGGGTTGAAAATAGTTTGGTTTCTTAAATGAGTTAATATCCCCTAGGGATTTTTTTACCCATTCATTTTCTTGGCTTTTACAGTTAGTGCCAAGGTCAGTATCATTTCATTCTGAATTTAACTATCACAAAATTTAAATGAATAGAGTCAGAACCAATACCAATATAACGTCATATGTATTATAGTATCATGAGAAATTAACCTACTTTTAAATTGAACATTGTTGCTGCAATAACAGTGGCCACTGAACACACCGTGAATCTAAGCCACTGGCAGAATGTGATTTGAAAAGACAGAAAATAGTGTGAGCCTTCTAAAATGGGGATATTGGTTCATAAAATAAAGCTTATACTCTAAATTCAAAATTACATATCCAATATAAGTAAAACTAGTACAAAAGTTCCTCCCTTCCTTCCTTCCTCCATCTTTCTTTCTCTCTTCCTTTTCTTTCTTTCTTTTTCTTTCTTTCTCTCTCCCTCCTTCCTTCCTTCCTTCCCTCTTTCTTTCTTTCTTGTTAAATGTAATGGAAGTAGATGCAAAATTCTAGTCTCTTCAAATTACTCACACTTTCAATAATATATTAAATTTTGTAATACTTAATGAGAAAACTTTATAAGATATGATGAAATGTTTAAGATTTATTGATCATGAATGACTAGTTAACACGTATTTATGAATCAGTCCCATATTAAGAACCAAAATTTCTAGGTGCGACCTTCCCTTTTAGGTGGAGAGAGGCAGATGTCCAAACTCAGAACTTCAAAGTCGGCAAAACTTGGAAGAACTGTTAGCAGGCTTTTGGAACGTTTAAAGGTACACTGCTTGTAGAGGAGTATGTGAGCACTGAGGTAAACCCATTCTAAAAACTCAAGGCCAGTCTATGGTCATACCACCCTGAACATACCCGATCTCATCTAAAAACTCAAGGTCAGTTAAATGTCCGACGTCACACAGAGGTACATCATGGTGTTGAAGAGCTGTCTTTATTAATTCACTCATTTGACATTTTTTACTGTTATCACTGCTTTGGAATCATAGTCAAATTTTGTATAATGTACTATTCCAGACTTTCAAAACATAACTAAAATTGTTATCTTCAATTATGAGGGATATATCATGTTTTTTCAGATTGCAATAGCATTGGGTTACCTCATAATGTGTATCCAGAATGGTAAAATGTCCAGGAAATCCTACGGTTTTCATATATTAAAGGCATTTTACACATTTCCATTCACTGTTTTTCTCAATATAAGATGTATAATTTAATGGCCCACACCACACATAACTCCAACTTTACTAACAAATAATTGGCAATATTACATTTCCTATATTAATAAGGAAAAGCAGCACAATGTATTAAGAAGGCAGACTTCCTGGGTTCAAATCCTGGTCCTACCACTTGTCAGCCATATGATCTTGGACAAGTCACTGGACTATCCTTTGCTTTACTTCCTCAATGGTAAAATGGGGGTGATGCAAAGAATATCACCTCAAATCACCATTAGGATTAATGAAGTAATAACAACAAAGTATGGGTGAAGCACCTGGACGTATTGCTTGGCAGGTAGAAATTACTTAGGTTTTAGCTACAGTTTTTATTACAATAAAAAATCACAGTGACTGATGGTAATATATGTCATCACTAACTTCTGAGATTTTAATAAGTGCCAAGCACTCTGATAGATGGTACACTTACACAATGTTTAACCCTTAAAACAATATTAAGTAGCCCTATTATATAGAGATTAGATCTTAAAATATGCTAATTTGTAAATGCTACAATAGCAGATGGTTTTCCCCTATGAAACAGCAAAGTACAACTGAAATGTTTAAGTGATCCCTTCATGCCTCTAATAAGGAACACTACTTCTAGGGTAGTGATTAGAAAACAATAATGACAACATGAAAAGTACTTGCTAGTTAATCCGTTTTACTCACTCATTAGCCCTGTGTTAAATGTAATCAAAATTTCAGTACAGGAAAATCACAATTTGCTAATTTCATGGACCTTTGGGATCACATGCAATAGTATCAAAAATGTTAAACCCCTGAAAGTGAAGAATATGTTTCATGTAGATGTCTATATTAGGGTCATATCTTCATTAAATTCAAAGCGTTCAACTTTTTCTCTGAAATCTGATGTTGGTTTCTTTATTTTTCATTATAGATGTGTCCTGATCATAAAAGTCTTAAGTGCTTCTGTGCTGAATAACATTTATTATTAATTTGACCAGTATATAAAGGCCTCATGTATACGCAACGCAGTATTTCTGTTATTCAATACACAACTGCTAGTGATGAAAGTTTTTTTAATAAGTGTTGGAAAACTATTCTCAAAAGTTCATAAATTAAAATTTCATAATGGTTTCTATATACTTTAGTTATGAAAAGCATTTCACATAAGCAATTAGTCTAAATCCACCTAAGTATCACAATCACAGTAAGGGCATTTTAATTGTTTTGAAAATTACAGATTTAAAATCAATATTACTATATTCATCATGCTAAAAAAAACAATGTTATTTTATCAATGTAGAAAGGATAAACATTATGTAAACTTTAGAATGAAAATAGAATACACCTTGTACTTTCATAAATTATCAAGGTCTCTAATAGTCCTTTTAAAGTTCAACAAATAAAGCTTTATTTTTCTCATCTTATATATATATTACCTTGATAGAAAAACATTCAGCATGGTGTATTCTTTTAGGAGTCTGACATCTCATATGAAAGCCTTTAATAAAATAAAAGCTTTAGGTATCTTTCAGATTTAAAGTTGACTTTTTAAATAGGCTTATTTTTCCCTCCTTCACCCTAGTCTTCCTTCCAGCCCTCCCCAATCCCTGCCTCTCCCCATCTCCTGGACACCTACGGCACAGCATCAGGACTCATCGCCCAAGGAAGCCACGCCCACTTCAGAGGCCAAGGACAGCATGGTTCCCTGGAACTGTCCACGAGCACAAAGGGTCCCTGAAAGCAGCTGGAAGAAGGTCTTGCTGGAGACCTCAATCAGCTCTCTTCTCCTCTACTGAGAAACACTCCCTTCGAAAGAGTAAAGGATGCTCTTCACCTTTCACCCGCAAGCTACCTTCTCAGATGCAAGTGGGAGACAGAAAACCTAAGACACCCAGTCTCTATTGTCTGTCGCATTTCTGTGTGATGACCTGGAAAGTGTGACCACATTTCTTCAATGACAGACTTCTTCAAACGGAAATATCCAACATAACATGCTCCATTCGGAGAAGATGAAAGCAAACACAATACAATAATTTTAATAAATGGGAAAGGAGGTACAATGGTTAATGTTTTATCTCTGATATTTTTTAATGTAATCTCCAGGGATGAATAATTCACGTTAACACACATGAAAGATTGGTTTGTGAAGCTGAGTTGTCTGAATGGACTTCCATCCATTTCCAGCACAAATATCTAAGTACAAGCTGAGCATTAGTTATTTACACCATGATGAAAGACCAAGAGAAAAAAATCCATTTTTTTATGTTGAGTGGAGAATGTTTAGCCAGCACATCCTTTGTCTAGTCCAGTGTTCAGAAGCTTCTGCTTGCCTGGTTCCTTGGAGATTCTCCTCATTCTTCTCCAACTGGGGGAGGAGGCTCGCACAGCTTGTACAGCCTACAAAAGGCATGGGAAGGTGTGACAACAGCCCGGCATATTGACATTGCTTGACAGGTTTTTATTTGTATAATAAACACATTGACAATAATTTCTTGGTTTGGGAGTCAGTCATGATCATATCACCAATTTCACTAAAAATTGCCTGTGCGTTAGCAAACTCCAAAATTCCGGTTCTGTTATTACAAAACACCAATGTCTCTTTGCACATCTAGACGCTTATTGATTAGGCAATGCTGCCGTTTTTACACCAGCTGCTTCTGTTCCAGTGCTGCCAACCTAGGCTGCTCACCTTGCTGGTAGCAAAAGTGACTCTCCGAATTCTAGGAGATGATAATTACCATCATGTCTATCATGATGATCTTGTAGCAAGATAGCATCTACCTCTTACGGGTTACTGATTTTCTGACTTGTCTTAGAAATTTGCTTCATTTTGTACCATCCTGGTGGTGCTGGCAGTTGGTCATGGCTAGGCTGATGTGGCACAGTCCTGAGGCCTGAATATCAAGGCACAATTAGCTGGTGTTTCCTAAGGAATACCTGTCCAGCTCTGCCCACACTGTCACTCATCTGTCAACAGAATCAGGTGGAGGATTCAAGTGGACTAAGGAATCCATTTGAACTGGCAGAGATGCTCCAAGATGCTCTCCCTTTGCATCGCAGGTCTAGTATTTTGAAACCATACAGCATGAAGGCAAAGCTCAGGGGACTGAACTAGTAGGTTTATACAAGTTCTAGTGCTCCACGTTTTTCTGAATGGTTGAATCCTAACTCCAGAACTCAAATAAAGGGGGATATAACCACTGCAACAGTAATACCCAGGGCACACCCACTATTCAGGCAGAACCTGCGAGAATACAAGCTGATCTAAGGTGGCTGGTTGGAAGCCTGTAGTCCTCAGTAATGCCCATGGCCACGCTGGTCCTACTTCAGAGCTTTGTCTGATGATCTAAAAATTTAAGGTGCAGATTTCAACTTTGCTCCATTTTAAAAGCACTCCAAACCCAGGATTTGCTGCGGCGACTCACTCTCTTTTACGGATGAAATTGAACACACTTTAAATGAGTTGTTGACAAATTTATCAAATTATAAATTTCTTCTCCCTTCAACATTTAATCCCATGGTCACTCGAAATCAAAGGGGAGAGAATGAAAAGGATTTACTACTGAGTTAGAAACCTTGTTAACAAAATGAACTTTCCTACTCTGGAAACACAGAGAAGAAGTTACTGCCTTTGGAGTCTGGAAGGTGGTTAATACTGTACATGTCATCTCCGTGGAAGAAAACGAACGCTGAAATAAGGACATCTCACATCAGAAAACTTATTTCATCCTTCCCGGAGAAAAGAATACATTAAACTGAGCTGATATTCTTCAAAGCTGCTTTTGCAGCTGAAGGATATGGTGTTGCTTCAAATTGTGTTCCCAGTGCTGGAATAACAGAATGATGGGAAAGTTCTTCTCCTCTTTAATTTCTATCATTTTACTTCCCTGAAAGTGCTGCTTAATGAGTGAAAAGTCACAGTGGACTTACGTAGAACAGGAACAGTCAGCTGGGTGGCAAATGTCCTAGGCCTTGAGATCTGAGCTAAGACGTCACTTTCCATTACCTTGCACTGCATGTCTCCACATAATGTAACTAATGCCACTGGGTAGAGCAGTCTTTGCAATGTCTGTCTCGCAAATTGGAGAAAAGGCTACTGCCTGTGATCACCTAATAAAATAATAGCTCTGGGTACTGCAGAGCTGGGCAGATGCAGCTTTTGGGGAGGCTTCTTGGAAGTAACTCAGGGTTATCTGAGCTCAGACACAGCTGTAATGGAAATTGTGGGGCTTTGGGAATTGAGCACAGGAAGATGAAGTTTGTGAGTAAAATGTAACAGGTAAGAGTTGGACTTTTGCTCTCTGCTGAGGCATTTGCTTTTTGTCAGCTAAATAGTTAGGTCATGGGAGGACTTCGCCCAACATCTGGGAGCCCCTGCCGTATTCACATCCCACTCGTGCATATCAGGGCCCTGCACGAAAAATGTTTCTTTCTGGCTCCACTTTCTCCTTTTCCTGTTGGGCTCAGGCAGCCATCCTGGAGCTGGTATTTCCAGCCCAAATTCAAGTCTGCAGAGGATAGAACTTTCAAACTTCCGTCTATAGATCATGCCCTTCATCTTTCTACATGGCACAAATAAAACCTGTGTTAAAGGAGACCACAAAGTGAAAGCCTCTATTCAAGGCTAAATTATCAATAATACTCTGACCCAAGGCAATTCTCCCAATTTAACAGAGGGCAAAAACTGTCTCAGAGAAGATAAATAACCTGACTAATAAATAAGGTCACCTGGCAGGAACGGGACCCAAAATCATTTTTTTCACTTTTAACCGCTACAATATGCTGTCTCCCAAGTATGTAAATAAAGAAAATCAAATTTTCATTACACAATAGTTTCCAAAGTGTGCAATGCAACAGAAAATAAGACCAGTGCGCCATGACATCTGGAATGTAATATTTGGTTCTTGGTGAAGATATGTTTATTGCTCTGGCCAGCCACTATATGCTAGTGACAAGGAAGAGGAACCTCATTCGTATCGCCCACAAAAACATCTCCACGTGGATGCCCAGCTGCACTTCACTGCAATACCACCAAGTCAAGCTCATCATCTTTCCCACGCATGCTCTTTTTCCTCCATCTACTACCTCAGTGACTAGAACCTTTCACCATTGTCATCCAAGCCAAAGATTTGGTGGTCATCCTAGAGTCTTCCTTTTCACTAACTTCCTACATCCAATTAGTGTCCAAAGCATCTGCTACCTTCAGTCTTAGCTGTCCCCAAATGGCTCCTCCTAATGTTGCCAGACATAAATTCTAAAATCCAAATCTTCCAGAAAGATGGTTTACTAATGGCTCCTTATTGTCTTCAAGTTAAAGTCAAGACTCTTCAGTATCTTGCACAAGTCTCTTCCTGATCCAGTCCCGGCCTCTGTCTCCAGCCTCACCCTGCATCATTCTTAAACCACATTCAACCACGAGTCATAGAGATCTAGGTGTAGTTCTCCGAATGTGATGTGTTCTCTAGGCCTTGGTGTCACTGCATCAGCTGAGGAAGACACTGATTACCATGCTGACTGGGGAATGAATACTCTGCAGCCTCTCCCCTCCATCCTTCGGCTGAGTTATGTGCCCCTTCTCTGTGTTCCCATGGCAATCTGTGCCATTCCTGTGATGGTTCTTTGCTTTAAATTGAACTATAGTTGCTTTACACTATTGTGTTAGTTTAAGGTGTAGAGCATAGTGATTCAGTATTTTTGTGGATTTATTCCATTATAGGTTATTACAAGATAATGGGTGTAGTTCCCTGTGCTATACAACAGATCCTTGTTGTTTATCTATTTTATATATAGTATTTGTATATATTATCCTGTATGTCTAATTTGTCCCTCCCTGTTCCCTCTCCTCTTTGGTAGCCACAAGTTTGTTTTCTATGTCTGTGAGTCTCATTCTATTTTATATACACATTCATTTGTATTATTTTTTAGATTCCACATATAAGTGATATCACATAGTATTTGTCTTTCTCTGTATGACTAATTTTACTCAGCATAATATTCTCTAGGTCCACCCACATGGTTGCAAATGGCAGAATTTCATTCTTTTTTATGGCTGAGTAATAGTCCAATGTGTGTGTGTGTGTGTGTGTGTGTGTGTGTGTGTGTGTGTGTGTGTGTACACACAAACACACATATACCACATCTTCTTAAGTCAGTTTGTCTGTTGATGGGCATGGGTTGATGCCATGTCTTGCTATTGTAAATAGTGCTGCTATGAACATTGGGGTGCATGTATCTTTTCGAATTAATGTTTTTGTTTTTTTCCAGATACATGCCCAGGAGTGAAATTGCTGGATCGTATGGTAGTTCAACTTTAGTTTTTTAAGGAACCTCCATACTGTTTTTCATAGCAGCTGCACTGTCATGGTTCTTATCTCACACACACACACACACACACACACACACACTGTACACTAGTTTCATTTTATTCAGTGTTGCTCTATGACACCTCACTGATTGGTAAAGGGGATTATGTCTTTATCCCTAGCTTTTATCAAAGTGCCTGACATCTACAAACACACAGCAGAAATTCAATATATGTTTGCTGAGTGAATTTTTTAAAAATGAAAGGCAGTGAATGGAGAAAGGAAAACGATAATAGAGATTCGTTGGGGATATGAGTCAAATACTATGTCAGTCAGAGACAGCAAACTTTATCTCCGTGAAGATGTTTCCAGAAACATTACCTGAGTCTTGCCTTGGAGGGCCTGGCCTTGAGAGACCAATGTGTTCTTCACTTTGCTCTCTTTGGGATAGGAATCCTGGTTCCCAGATGCTCTGTGGTACTTAGCATTCTCTCTGCACCCTCACAGAGTGCTTCTCACTTTCTCCCTTTTCTTGTGGTTGTGTTTCACTCATCCCTCTTTAACTAAAAGTTCCTTGAGGGCCGGAACTATTTCTGTCTCACGCTTACATTCTCCATGGGGCACAGCAGAATGCTTTTCATTTCTTAGGTCCTCTATAAATGTTTGTAGAATGAATGAAAGCAAAACTAAAATTGAAAAATTACTCTAGATTTTTCTCTCAGGGCTGTTACCCCCTTGTAAAATATGTCAACTTTAGAACTGGCAGGTTTTATTGTGTTTCAAGTGTTTTAAACGTAACGCAATAAAAAACAAAGTGAGCTCATCAGTTTCTTTTCTCATATTGAGCTTGCACATTGGTTTATTGATCAGGATGCTTAAGTCTTATCCCCACTGTTTATAAGCCCCAGCTAAGAAGACCTCGCTGAGCCATTATATTGTTTTCTTATTGGAATTTTAAAGCTTCACTGGGTTTATTATCCAAATATACCATGACTGCTAAGGTGCTGGAGAGATAATGCCTATGTGAAATGATTCTTTAGCAACAGAAAGTCTTAGATTCTAATCTAATCAACTATGAAAGATAACATTAACAAGACTTGAGGATTAAAGAGAGTCAGGAGCCAGCACTGAAAATAAATGCGATTAGAATATGAGCACGCCATCTACTTTCAGGGGGAAAATGCTTTCCCTTTTGCAAGTACTTTCACTGCCCACATAGTTTTTCAGAATGAAATAGAACTTCATAAATGCTGCAGTCATCATTCTCACTCTGGTAGTTGCTTTGTAAATAGAAACAAAGAGTGTCTCATCTGTGACAGTGCTTGGAGGGGGCTACTTTTTGTTAAAATGCCAATGTATAAAAACAACCAAATGTAAAAGAAATGATTTAACTTTGCCCTACTTCAAGATAGATGGCTGCCTACCCTAATGTCACCAGGGAAATCAAATCTTTGATGGCTGTTCCCATGTTTATTTATTTTAAAGGCGGATTACAGTCCTTTCTTATGATGATATGTGCACTGTGAACATGTGGTAGAATAACGAACAAAAAGCTCATGCATTCATTCATTCATGCATTCTTGAAATCAGTTCAAATATTCTATGTAGGCACTATGTAGGCACTATGATGAGAGATAAATAAAATCTAAAAAGAATATTCCCTGCCTCTAAAGAATTCTTTTTCAGGTTAGGCAGAGAGACATGGAACAATACACTGCAACACATCAGGGCTATAATGGATCAGTATACAAGATGCTAAGGGAACACAGAGAGGAAGAAAACTCAACCGAAGCTTCAAGGAGAAAATGGTACTTAAGTTGGGTTTTGGGCTTATGTAGCAGTTTTTCATACAGACACAGATGGGACAGGTGATCATGCCAGAGGGAACAGCACATGTGATCATAGAAGTATAAATGGAAATGGCATCTTGGTGGTTTGGCACAGTTGGAATACAAATTTCAGTAGTGCTTGTGTGGATTTTTGTTTTTGAATTCATGAAGGAACTTGAAAAATAGAATAATGTTGATAATGTTATCTCTAAGTTTGCGTCACCTAAAATTTCATTTAATCTGAGAGCATTTAAGCCTAATCACATTTTGCCACCAAGTGCTTACAAGGCTGATATCCATGAGTATATTCAGTACTACACTGGGTGGATCCTGGGGTCGTTGCATTAGCTGTAAGTGACACTGTCTGGGAAATGGTGGCAAGTCCCCTGGGAAAGAGCAGATATGGGGAGTCACTCACCTCGGAGCAGACTGTGGGGTCCGGTCCCTGACTCCCAAATTCTTTGCTGTGTTCTGAACTCTCGCTCCCTGAAAGAAGTAAGGACAATCACTTTTAGCCCCGCATTGTATTAGTAACCATTTAACATACCATTAACATTTGAGTGTAGAGTATTGATTGCAACAATATATTTATATTTAACATCAAGAGAGACTCGATGAGAAGAAAGAAATCATCATCTGAGCATTTTCAGAATTAATGCTTTTAAGAATCAAAATACACTGATGTATTGTTTCAAAGGATTGATACTTATTTCAAAAGCCATCTAAATCATTTCAAAGTAAGGTAAAATGACAGCTTCCTGTTCACTATCTCATCTATGTCTTTATTCAATATATTTAAGCAATTAACTTTTAAGACACTGAAAACAGGAAAGGAGCAGACTAGAAATACCTGCTCTGTGTCCCCACTTTCCTGGAACAGAAATCACAGTTCTATCATATGCATACAGCCTGTTTTGTCCTTAGCTGAATATTTAGCTACTTTAAACTTCATAGTATTTATCAAGAAAATCTTTTCTTAAACAGTTTAAAGCAATTTCTGGACAAGGCATATGCATGTGGATCTCTGAAATATAAGAATTCTGCCTCAAAGTTTATAGTACAAAGATAACGCGCTTTAGCAATGAAAAAGTCTTTGCAAACCTGTCAAGTTCATAAATATTCATTGCTCAGTTCCTAAGGGGAATGAGTTACTACCCAGAAGCAAACACCAGGGTTTGGGGCTGAGTATAAATGGAGGAGAGTGGTTTAAAAAAACCAAAACTCTCTCGCTGCTACTAAATTCTGATGGATGGGAAGGGAAGAAAGACAAGGAGAAAAGAAAGAAAGAAAAAGAAAAGAGTATATTCTCTCAATATGGACCAAATAAAGGAAAGCAAATAGGGAAAAGGGGATGTGTATGGCAAAAAAACAGATGGGAAGAAATTTAGGAATTGCAATTATGAAGTTAAAAAAACCTCTTTATTCTGAAGTAATTTTAGACTTAGAGAAAAGTTTACAAGCAGAACAGAGAGGTCACATACTTTACCCCCCAGGTAAACTCCCTGTAATTTTAACCCTTCACTTAATCACAGTATGATGATCAAAACCAGGAAATGCTATTAGCTAAGCTGCATGTCTTATTCACATTTCCCCATTTCCCTCCACTAAGGTCCTTTTCTACCCCAGAATCCAATCCAGGATCCCACACTGCATTTTGTCTTTGTATCTTCATGGTCTCCTCCAATCTGGGACAATTCCTCACGCTTCCTTGGTCTTTCATGATCTTAATACTTGGGATGAGTACTGGTCATTGTTTTGCAGAATGTCTCTCAATTTGGGTTTGCCAGATGTCTCCTTATGATTAGATAGAAGATATGTATTTTGGGCAAGAAAATCACAGAAGTGATGCTGTATCTTCTTAGTGCATCATATCACTGAGGCTGATCATCATCATATCATATAATGTCCAAACGTCTTGTCACCAGTGACCATTAACTCTCATCACTTGGGTAAGGTGGTGTCCACCAGATTTTTCCACTGTAAAGTCACCAGCTTTCTTTTTGCACTTAATAAATCTGTTGTGAGAGAAACTGTGAGACTATGCCCATATCCTGCTTCTCTTCAAACTTGTGCTCACTGATTTTAGCCTCTATTGGTGCCTCTTGCCCACATCAATACCACTGTAGTGTTTGTGAACTGGAATGCTTCTGTAAAGAAGAGTTATCCCTTCTCCCCAAACTATTTATGTATTCAAGTATTTATTTAAATCAGTATGGGTTCATGGCTATTTATTTTATCCTATGAGTTATAATCCAACATTTTTATTAGTAGTAACATTTTGTTGTTCAAATCGTTCCAGTTTTGGCCACCGGGAGCTCCTTCAGTTTGCTTCTCGTGTCCTCTTCATATAACCACCGTCATTTTTGAGTACCTGTTTATATTTTCTGGCACCTCAAGATGCCCCAGGCATCATCTTTCCTGTCTCAGCTGGGAATTAACCTCTTCTCCAAGAATCCCTGGCTCTTTTTTTTTTTTTAATAGATCTTTATTGGAGTATAACTGCTTCACAGTACGGTGTTGGTTTCTGTTGTACACCAAAGTGAAACAGCTGTATGCATACATATGTCTCCATGTGCCCTCTCTCTTGAGCCTCCCTCCCACCCTCCCTATCCCACCCCTCTAGGTGGTCACAAAGCACCGAGCTGATCTCCCTGTGCTATGCGGCTGCTTCCCACTAGCTATCTGTTTTACATTCGGTAGTGTATATATGCCGATGCTACTCTCACTTTGCCCCAGCTTCCCCCTCCCACCCCAAGTCATCAAGTCCATTCTCTATGTCTACATCTTTATTCCTGCCCTGCAACTAGGTTCATCAGTACCATTTTTTTTTCTTTATATTCCATATATATGCATTAGCATATGGTATTTGTTTTTCTCTTTCTGACTTACTTCACTCTGTATGACAGACTCTAGGGCCATCCACCTCACTACAAATAACTCAATTTCGTTTCTTTTTATGGCTGAGTAATGTTCCTTTGTATGTAGGTGTCACATCTTCTTTATCCATTCATCTGTCGATGGACACTTAGGTTGCTTCCATGTCCTGGTTATTGTAAATAGTGCTACAGTGAACACTGTGGTACAGGTCTCTTTTTGAATTATGGTTTTCTCAGGGTATATACCCAGTAGTGGGATTGCTGAGTCATATCGTAGTTCCATTTTTAGTTTTTTAAGGAACCTCCATATTGTTTTCAATAGTGGTTGTATCAATTTACATTCCCACCAACACTGCAAGAGGGTTCCCTTTTCACCACACCCTTTCCAGCATTTATTGTTTCTAGATTTTTTGATAATGGCCATTCTGACTGGCATGAGGTGATACCTCATCGTAGTTTTGACTTGCATTTCTCTAATGATTAGTGATGTTGAGCATCTTGTCATGTGCCTCTTGGCCAACTGTATGTCTTCCTTGGTGAAATGCCTATTTAGGTCTTTTGCCCATTTTTTAATTGGATTGTTTGTTTTTTTGATATTGAGCTCCATGAGATGCCTGTATATTTTGGAGATTAATCCTTTGTCTGTTGTTTCATCTGCATATATTTTCTCCCATTCTGATGGTTGTCTTTTTGTCCTGTTTATGGTTTCCTTTGCTGTGTAAAAGCTTTTAAGTTTAAATAAGTCCCATTTGTTTACTTTTGCTTTTATTTCCGTTAATCTAGGAGGTGGGTCAAAAAAGATCTTGCTGTGGTTTATGTAAAAGAGTGTTTTTCCTATGTTTTCCTCTAAGAGTTTTATAGTGTCTGATCTTACATTTAGGTCTTTAATCCATTTGGAGTTTACTTTTTGTATTGCGTTAGGTAGTGTTCTAATTTCATTCTTTTACATGTAGCTGTCCAGTTTCCCCAGCACGACTTATTGAAGAGGCTGTCTTTTCTCCATTGTATGTTCTTGCCTCCTTTGTTGTAAATTAGGTACCCACATGTGCATGGGTTTATCTCTGGGCATTCCATCCTGTTCCATAGATCTATATTTCTGTTTTCTGTGCCAACCATACTGTCTTGATTACTGTAGCTTTGTGGTATAGTTTGAAGTCGGGGAGCCTGATTTCTCCAACTCCATTTTTCTTTCTCAAGATTGCTTTGGCTATTCGGGGTCTTTTGTGTTTCCATATGAATTGTAAAAATTTTTGTTCTAATTCTGTGAAGAATGCCATTGGTAGTTTGATAGGGATTGCACTGAATCAATAGATTGCTCCGGGTAGTAGAGTCATTTTCACAATATTGAGTCTTCGAATCCAAGAACATGGCATATTTCTCCACCTGTTTATGTTATCTTTGATTTCTATCGTCAGTGTTTTATAGTTTTCTAAGTACAAGTTTTTTGCCTCCATAGGCAGGTTTATTCCTAGGTATTTTATTCTTTTTGCTGCAATGGTAAATAGGAGTGTTTCCTTAATTTCTCTTTCTGATTTTTCGTTGTTGGTGTATAGGAATGCCAGAGATTTCTTTGCATTAATTTTGTATCCTGCAACCTTACCAAATTCAATGATTAGTTCTAGGAGTTTTCTGGTGGCATCTTTAGGATTTTCTATGTATAGTATCATGTCATCTGCAAACAGTGAGAGTTTTACTTCTTCTTTTCCACTTTCTATTCCTTTTATTTCTTTTTCTTCTTTGATTGCCATGGCTAGGACTTCCAAAATTTATGTTGGATTAGAGTGTCAAGAGTGGACATCCTTGTCTTGTTCCTGATCTCAGTGGAAATGCTTTCAGTTTTTCACCATTGAGTATGATGCTTGCTGTGGGTTTGTCATATATGGCCTTTATTATGTTGAGGTAGGTTCCCTCTATGCCCATTTTCTGAAGAATTTTTGTCATAAATGGGTTTAGTTTGTTAATATGGTGTATCACATTGATTGATTTGCGTATATTGAAGAATCCTTGCATCCCTGGGATAAATCCCACTTGATCATGGTGTATGATCCTTTTAATGTGCTATTGGATTCTGTTTGCTAGTATTTTGTTCAGGATTTTTGCAAGTATGTTCATCAGTGATATTGGTCTATACTTTTCTCTTTTTTGTGATATCTTTTTCTGGTTTGGATGTCAAGGTGATGTTGGCTTTGTAGAATGAATTTGGAAATGTTTCTCCCTCTGCAATTTTTTGGAAGAGTTTGAGAAGGATCAGTGTTAGCTCTTCTCTAAATGTTTGATAGAATTCACCTGTGAAGCCATCTGGTCCTGGACTTTTGTTTGTTGGAAGATTTTAAATTACAGTTTCAATTTCAGTGCTTGTGATAGGTCTGTTTATATTTTCTAATTCTTCCTGGTTCAGTCTTGGAAAATTGTACCTTTCCAAGAATTTGTCCATTTCTTCGTGCTTGTCCATTTTACTGGCGTAGAGTTGTTTGTAGTAGTCTCTTATAATCTTTTGTATTTCTGAGGTGTCAGTTGTGATTTCTCCTTTCTCATTTCTAATTTTATTGATTTGTGTCCTCTCCCTTTTTTTCTTGATGAGTCTGGTTAAGGGTTTATCAATTTTGTTTATCTTCTCAGAGAAACTGCTTTTAGTTTTATTTATCTTTGCTATTGTTTTCTTTGTTTCTATTTCATTTATTTCTGCTCTGATCTTTATGATTTCTTTCCTTCTACAGACTTTGGGTTTTCTTTGTTCTTCTTTCTCTAGTTGTTTGAAGTGTAGGGTTAGATTGTTTATTTGAGGTTTTTCTTGTTTCTTGAGGTGGGATTGAATTGTTATAAACTTCCCTCTTAGAACTGCCTTTGCTGCGTCCCATAGGTTTTGGGTCATCGTGTTTTCGTTGTCATTTGTTTCTATGTATTTTTTAATTTCTTCTTTGATTTCTTCAGTGATCTCTTGATTATTTAGTAGCACACTGTTTAGCCTCCATGTATTTGTGTTTTTTACAGTTTTTTTCCTGTAATTGATTTCCAATCTCATAGTGTCGTGGTCAGAAAAGATGCTTGATACGATTTCAATTTTCTTAAATTTTCCGAGGCTTGACTTGTGACCCAAGATGTGATCTACCCTGGGGAACGTTCCATGTGCAGTTGAAAAGAAAATGTATTCTGCCACTTTTGGGTGGAATGTTCTGTAAATATCAATTAAATCTATCTGGTCTATTGTGTCCTTTAAAGCTTGTGTTTCCGTATTTATTTTCATTTTGGATGATTGTTGGTGTAAGTGGGGTGTTAAAGTCCCCTACTATTATTGTGTTACTATCAATTTCCCCTTCCATGGTTGTCAGCATTTGCCTTATGTACTGAGGTGCTCCTATGGTGGGTGCGTAAACATTTATAATTGTTATATCTTCTTGGATTGATCCTTCGATCATTATGTAGTGTCCCTCCTTATCTCTTGTATCAGTCTTTATTTTAAAGTCTATTTTATGTGTTATGAGTATTGCTACTCCAGCTTTCTTTTGATTTCCATTTGCATGGAATATCTTTTTCCATCGCTTCACTTTCAGTCTGGATGTGTCCCTAGGTCTGAAGTGGGTCTCTTGTAGACAGCATATACATGGGTCTTCTTTTTGTATCCATTCAGCCAGTCTGTGTCTTTTTGTTGGGGCATTTAATCCATTTACATTCAAGGTTATTATCGATATGTATGTTCCTATTACCATCTTCTTAATTGTTTTGGATTTGTTTTTGTGGGTCTTTTTCTTCTGTTGTGTTTCCCCCCCAGAGAACTTTCTTTAGCATTTGTTGTAAAGCTGGTTTGGTGGTGCTGAATTCTCTTAGCTTTTGCTTGCCTGAAAAGCTTTTGATTTCTCCATCAAATCTGAATGAGCTCCTTGCTGGGTAGAGTAATCTTGGTTGTATGTTTTTCTCTTTCATCACTTTAAGTATATCCTCCCACTCCCTTCTGGCCTGCAGAGTTTCTGCTGAAAACTCATCTGATAACCTTATGGGGATTCCTTTGTATGTTATTTTTTGTTTTTCCCTTGCTGCTTTTAATATTTTTTCTTTGAATTTAATTTTTGTCAGTTTGATTAATATGTATCTTGGTGTGTTTTTCCTAGGGTTTATCTTGTATGGGACTCTCTGTGCTTCCTGGACTTGGGTGACTATTTCCTTTCTCATGGTAGGGAAGTTTTCAACTATAATCTCTTCAAATATTTTCTCAGACACTTTCTTTTTCTCTTCTTCTTCTGGGACCCCAATAATTCGAATGTTGGTGCATTTAGTGTAGTCCCAGAGGTCCCTGAGATTGTCTTCAATTCTTTTCATTTATTTTTCTTTTTTCTGCTCCTTGGCAGTTATTTCCAGCATTTTGTCTTCCAGCTCACTTATTTGTTCTTCTGCCTCAGTTATTCTGTTATTGATTCCTTCTAGTGTATTTTTCATTTCAGTTATTGTGTTGTTCATCTCTGTTTGTTTGTTCTTTAGTTCTTCTAGATCTTTGTTAAACATTTCTTGTATTTTCTCAATCTGTGCCTCCATTCTATTTCTATTTTTCATCTTTACTATCATTACTCTGAAATCTTTTTCAGGTAGATTGCCTATTTCCTCTTCATTTATTTGGTCTTGTAGGTTTTTACCTTGTTCCTTCATCTGTGACATATTTTTTTGCCATCTCATTTATTTTTTTATGAGTGGAATTGTGTTCCTGTCTTATTGGTTGTTTTGCCTGAGGCTTCCAACACTGGAGTTTGTAGGCTATTGGATAGAGCTGGGTCTTGGTGATGAGATGAGGACCTCCGTGAAACCTCACTCCGATGAATATTCCATGGGGTCTGAGGTTCTCTGTTAATCCAGCTGTTTGGACTCAGAGCTCCCACTGCAAGAGCTTCGGCCCAACCCCCGGCTTATGAACCAAGATCCTGCAAGCCACATGGGATGGTTAAAAACAAAAAAAATTAAAAAAAACAACAATAAAAACAAAGTGAATGATAAAATTAGACTAGGAAACTAACAGATATGTTAGAAAGAATCTAAAAATAAAAATATAGATGAATCAACAGCTGGAACGTACAATAGTACCACAATAATAACAAAAGAGGGGGAGGGAAAATTAAAAAAAAGTGGGGGGTGAAGGCCTTGGCTGTGGAGGGCGGCACCTAAGCAAGGGTGAGGTTTGGGTGGTGGGCGGGGCGTATACTTAAGACCGTCCGGGCTGGAAAAGGCCCTGGGGGCTGTTGCAGGTGGGGCTTAGGCTCAAGAAACAGAAGCAGCCAGGCGTGCCCCCCACCCCTGGTCTCAGAGGACTGGGGACCTCACCTCGGAGCCTAGCAGGCTCCCTGGGCCCGAGTGGGCAGGGTAAACACCCTCCGTTCTTCTCCCGCTCCTCCTGGAGGGCACCTCCTGCGTGCCTCTCCTGATCTCCCCAGCCTCAGAGGCACCGATCCTGTCTGGCCTCCACTTCTCCTCCCCCCTTATTCCCCCCACATCCTACCGGTTCACTTGGGGGTTCCTCCTGTCTCCTTGGGCCTCAGGGTCTCCCACCAACGGCCAGCAGGCACCCTAGTTGTGGGGAGACGCTAACTCGGTGTCTTCCCAAACCGCCCGAATCCCTGGCTCTTTTTACTGGAGAATGATATTTAGAACTCAAGATCTGGACAGTGGTTACGCCCATTACTACTACTGGTGTGTAACTGCTTCTAGGTCTTCTCAGTGGGCTGAGCTAGTTGATTAGTGTAAACGTACTCAAACATCTATATTTCTTTCTACATCTATCTATATCTGTGTGTGTGTGTATGTGTCCATGCATTCAAGCTGACACTTCCGGTTCCAATCCAGTACCCCAGGGTTCATTCTAAATTCCAGGCTTCTCCCTTTCCTTATTTGTAACTTCTTTCTCAGACAGTAAGAAACCTGACTCTCAATATTTACAATATACTTACTTATTTGTTCAGTCCTACCAAAGACATTAACTAGTTTTAGAATCTCTAAATCGTATCCCTGTGAGAAACAGATTTACTAACTGGAGCATGGTATTTTTGTATAATTATTTTTGTCTTTAGTCTCATGATATTCCATTAAATAATTTCTAGAAAGATTTTTGCTTAAAAGGTTTCAAATAAAATTGAAGCTCATCATGCTGAACACATCTGCTGGTATACTCCATTTGGAATTCAGCCATATAATTCTTCTTATACTCAATGTGCCAGAGACTTGCATTTTTACACCTTGCTCATGTTTTCCCTCTACTAAACACCCTCTCTGTCCTTTTCCCTACATGTCTGCATCACATTTATCCTCCAAGGCCCAAATCAATTATTGGTTGGTCATTCACTATATTACGTACTGTTTTAAATGCATTCAGTAGTCAAGCCTCAAAACAACAGTATGAAGCAAGCATTATACCATTATTATCTTTGCCTTAATAATGAGGAAACGAAGCAACAGAGGAGCTAAGAGTCTTACCTCAAGTCACACAGACAGTAAACCCTGGAGCTGGGATTCAAGCTGAGGGTGCGTGGCCCTAGAATCTGTACTCTTGGCTACTATCACGTATTTACTTTCTGCATGAAGCCTTTTTCTAGTTCACCTAGGTAGAACTAATTCATTGACTAAACATCACTTAGCATTTACTCTATACTGGGTATTAATGTAGAAACCAGTGATACCATCATGACATACACTCGGTGTCCCAGCCATTCAGGGGCTCACAGTCCACTCGTTTACTTGTTCCCTGTTTTATGTCCTCATGCACTGAGGTTGTGCACCCCGGAGAGCACTTGCCTGTGGGTGCACCATGATGATTTGCCCACACATGTCCGCCATGAGGCTAGGCAAGAAGCTCATCGTCCTTGGTCTTTGTTCTTAGTGCTCAGTATAAAGCCCTGATACTGGAGGTCAGGAGACAGAATTCTTCAGAATCCAAATTTTTATTAAAAAGGTCAGAAAGGAATTTGGGGTAGACTTCTACCAAAAAATACTTGGAACATATAATTTAGAGGCTAGGAGACTTTAAGCTTATAATGTAAATTAGAGCTTCTACCTCAAACCATTTGTGTTTTTTTTTTTTTTTTTTGGCCACACTGCGTGGCATGCAGGATCTTAGTTCCCCAACCAGGGATCGAACCCGTGCCTCCTGCATTGGGAGCACGGAGTTTTAACCACTGGACCTCCAGGGAAGTCCTCAAACCATTTGTTAATCATATCAGTTGGTTATGTAAAAATGCTGCCTAGGATTATTATAATCATTACCCACAAATTGCACGGGGCATAGTACCTTTCCCTTCTTTTATCTTTTCTTCTAACTCAACCAGATAATTAAAACAACTCTATTAAAACTACATACATGAAATCTGTTCATGAAAACTATACAGTTGGCCACCATATGTGTGGGTTTTGCAACTGCAGATTCAATCAACTGTGTCACTGATCCACAGTTGGTTGAATCTGCGGATGTGAATCCATGGACTCAAAACCCGTGGATACGGGGGGCCAACTGTATTCACTGTGCTCCTCCACCATTTTATGTAAAGGACTTAAGCATCCCAGGACTTGTTATCTGTAGGGGCTCCTGGAACCAAACCGTGGCAGATAGGGAGGGAGGTCTACACTGCAATTAGAAATAAGAACAGTAAATCATGTTGAAAAGCTCCTTGTTCTTCAAAAAGAAACTAAAGATCTTAGAAAATATTATTCATTAACCAGGTAAACATTCTAACCATTCTGTCTCTGGAAAGCGGAATCTAAATGATTAAAAGACAGAAGGGTCAGAAAAGTTAGATTTTTGATTCACGCTTGTGTTCGAACTACTCAGATCCCACATGGGTAAGAGTTGGCTTGTAGATTGGATCCCAGCCATTAATCCCAGTGCCTGTAACTGCTGAATACGTGAAAGAGGATCGGCCACACAAGGAATATTGCAAAAATCTCCTCTGGGCACCAGTCCACCCCAATTTCTATGAAGAGAGGACCCGAGGCTCCATGATCTTTCACAAAGAAGGCAGAAATCAGGTCTTTGTCTGAGAACCACTTGTAGGTGTCATAACTTGGAGCAGAGAAACAAGCAACAAAGGTAGGAAGCTACCCATCCTAAATGGATTTATTAATAAAAACAAGGAGGAGGGAGTGATAAACACTGAAAAATACTGCAGTTTAGAAATCAACTTACCAACTTCATAAGTTTTCAGTCTTTTAAAATTATACGTTATAAATATGATATACTAATAACTAATAATTAACTAATAATCATTTATTATTAGTTAATTAATATACAAATAAATTTTAAAGAGGCTTGAACCAGTTAAATAAGTCATTAAGGCCTAGGTAATATTGTTTTTACCTTTCCCATCTTTATCTTCTCTATCTCAGTTTTCAGTTGTAAGAAGTTAAAGGTTTTGATTATTCAAATCCATGTAGTAAGAATGTATATGTAGCCAACTCATAATGACCTCTTTACTGGATTATTCTTAAAAAGATCAATTATCAGGGCTTCCCTGGTGGCACAGTGGTTAAGAATCCGCCTCCCAATGCAGGGGACATGGATTTGAGTTCCTGGTCCGGGAAGATGCCACATGCTGTGGAGCAACTAAGCCCATGTGCTGCAACTACTGAGCCCGTGTCCCACAACTACTGAAGCCCGTGTGCCTAGACCCCATGCTCTGCAACAAGAGAGGCTGCCACAATGAGAAGCCCACGCACCGCAATGAAAAGTAGCCCCCGCTCGACACAACTAAAGAAAGCCCACGCAGAGCAACGAAGACCCAACACAACCAAAAATAAATAAATAAATAAATAAATAGCTTTATTAAAAAAGAAAAAAAAAGATCAATTATCAGTCTCTTAGTCTTGCCGTAAAAAAGAAAAAAAAAAGATCAATTATCAGTCTCTTAGTCTTGCCGTAAAAAAGAAAAAAAAAGATCAATTATCAGTCTCTTAGTCTTCCCTTGGAGAGGGCTCCTCCAAGTCTTACTGCAAACTCACTCTAATAGCAACAGAGTGAAACAGAAAGCTTAATCTCTTGCTGTATGTTTTAGCACCCAAATCCCAACCCTGATATGGATAATCACAAGTTTACTTTGATCTACTTTTTAAAACCAAATTTGAAGATGTACCAAGCAAATCCTTCCCAAACCTGCTGGCATTTGCATCTGTATTTGCCCTTTTCCGGCCGAACCACACTGTGTCATGTGCTTCTCAAGGATCTGACCTTTACTTGGCAAATCCCTCTTGGACCTTGTGAGATCTTGGTTTTCAATATTCAGTTCTGCAGTTCTCAACCTGAAGCACCAACGTACATGTGCTTGCTCTACCTCATCTTTGCAGACCCCAGGCTGGGCGCTGGCCTCACTCAGGACTGTTTCCATGGATTTTTCTTTTGACTTGGTTGACATTCTGTAGTGTAATCTTGGGAGCAAATCCATAGGGATTTATATGTTTGCTTGAGAGTTATACATTAAGTCTTTAGTAAATAAAGCAGACATAATTACAAAAGCATATTTAAAAATTAAGTCACTCACTATCACTGGATAATTCAAACCCAATCAGCAAGTAGAGAGATTTGTTAAATCAATTTTCTGAGGTAGCCCTAATAAGAGGTGGCAGAATAAAATATAAAATTGATGACTTTTAACTTCTTTTGTCTCTCTACTGACCTGTGTTTTTTCTACTAGATTAAGCACATTTTCCTAATAATCGGTACATTGGAGGTTAGTGCATTTTTGTTAGCTTTTTAAAGAATCTTAAGGGTTCAAAACCAAGCTACCACACTTAAAATACTACTGAGCTATTGTACAGAAAGTTCAGGGAATTCCCTGGTGGTCCAGTGGTCAGGACTCCGAGCTTTCACTGCTGAGGGCGCGGGTTCAATCCCCAGTCAGGGAACTAAGATCCCGCAAGCCGTGGGGCACAGCCAAAAAAAGGAAAGTTCATTCACTTTGTAAGAGTGTATTCTCACCTATAAGTACTTCAGCGACCTAAAGACAGTCGAAAGGCAGCTCTTCATCTTCTGCAGGAAAATTCGAGGTACGTTCTTTATCTTCAGAATAAGGCACAAACTTCTTAGCACGGTGCGGAAGTCCCTTTGAGAGCTCCAGAAGCAAGCAGGGCCCTCAACTCTGTCCTCTTCCTCCTTGCCCCTCCCCCTTCCCCAGCCTTCCTAAATCACCTGCCTTTCCCAGAAAATGTCACGTCCTTCTTTTTTTAAATTTATTGATTTTTGGTTGCGTTGGGTCTTCGCTGCTGCGCGCGGGCTTTCTCTAGTTGCGGCGCGTGGATTTCTCATTGCGGTGGCTTCTCTTGTTGCAGAGCATGGGCTCTAGAGCGCAGGCTCAGTAGTTGTGTCTCACAGGCTCTAGAGCGCAGGCTCAGTAGTTGTGGCGCACGGGCTTAGTTGCTCTGAGGCATGTGGGAGCTTTCCCGGACCAGGGCTGGAACCCGTGTCCCCTGCATTGGCAGGCGGATTCTTAACCACTGAGCCACCAGGGAAGCCCATACGTCCTTCTATCTTGTAGGTTTACGCTGCCCCAAATCCACTCCTGTCCATTTGCCTGGCCACCTCCCCTTCTTCCATCAGGTTACCTCTTAGACTTCCCTTTTCTCAGGTTGTCTAAGCTTCCTGGAGAACCCTCAGAGAGATGCCTGTGCAGTCTTCTTCCCTGGGAATCAGTGTTTCTTGTTCACCACTCATTTTCTGAGCCTGGAAAAGTGCCTGCCACATCCAGGTACCTGTCAGACACCTGATAAATGAACCAAGGAACCTTCAAATCCAGGGCGTGAGAAACAGCTTCCTAAACTGTGTTGTGAGACTCACCTGCTTCCGCATCACATCTGTAGCCTGCATGATGTAGCAAGGAGGCAGTCCGTGGCTTCTGGCCAGAGTGATGGCCTGCTCCAGGGTCACGCTCAGGGTGCACCTGCGGGCAAAGGCAAGGGCAAGTCAGCCTCCACCGGTCCCCGTTAAGCTCTTCAAGACGCCTGGGGCTGCTGATGAAGGGTGGAACGGTATGCCTCCTGGGAGAAGTACTCATTTTTCCCTGGGGATCTCCCATGTACTCACGAGGTACCCATGTTAATAAGCTTCTGTCGTTTTTCTCTTAGTAATCTGTCTTCTGTTACAGGGGTCTCAACTAAGAAGTCAGAAGAGTAGAGGAAAAATTATTTTTCTTCTCCCACATGAATTTCAAAATCAAATAGCACCAACCAAGTTCAAAACAACTAGACAATAGACCACTGAGTTTTCTACACAGAACACCTGTTTAAAAATAGATTACAGAACTACACTGCTGGGGTCTTAAATTAAGTATTTAAACTGAAAACAAACCCATAATGAACTCTGTTGAGGAGAGAGTTTATACACAGAAAATTAAGTAAGCAGAATTATAATAACTTTTATCATCAGATGTGAATCTTTACTGGCATTTCACGTAATTTAAAAGAAATGACTTACTAATATCTTTCATTCATGTTTACATATTCATAGTTCATAGAATTATACTGATTTATACCCAATATCTTAGAAAAAAGTGAAATTAATATTCACTAAGGTCAGAATTTTTTTTTTAAAGTGTGTTTCTTGGACCCAATCCAAAAGACTAACATTTTGAAAAGGAACTTTTAATGAGTTACTCAGCCATGTGGTGCCCAGAGCAGCCCCGAGAAAATTCCGAATTCAGCACCCAAATTCAGTGATTGGTGAGCCTTGGTCCTCTTCCTTCCCTTTAGGGCATTTCTTTTACTTTTTTCCACATTTTTCTCTACAGCAACTCTTAGGGAGCTAAGAACCCTCTACATTTGATAATATTTTCAGGTGCTGGTCTCTGAATTGTTTTTTTAGGGGTATCTTCTGCATACATTCCATAAAAATATTCGTTACTTTTAGATGTTTTTCCTAACATCTATATTAGTGGATTTTGTTTCACTTCATTTTTCAGTTTATTAGTATTTTGATTGTTTTTTCTCCATTTTTGCAATTACCTCTCTGTGGTTTGGTATTTTACAAATGTATTTTTCTAGATCTGTTTAGTTTTTCCCTACAAATGAAAGTTCTACAGTGCAATTATATATGAGGAATGTCGAACTCATTTATCCCTGGTCGTGAGGCTGTACCACAGAAGCCCAGTACACCTGGTAGATTCAGATACTGATGACTCGTGAAAAAGAGGAGAAACGATTTAAAACATTACTGCTGTAATTTCAGAAAGAACCTGACAAAATGCAACTTTATTATTGCAATAATTGCATTCTAAGGAGAAACACGATCAGTTCCATTGGCTGTTAAATGACGTGAAAAGCAGCTTCCTCGTTAACATTAACAGAGAACTCTTTAGAAAGCATTAAGAACACATATTCACATGGGCTAAAGTTTTATAATTAACTTCTAGTAGTATACGATGTTTATAAATATTTAATGTACGGGTCTGACAGTAATATAAAATTGTATATTACATGTACCTGCATGCATATGCCAATGCAAGCCAAGAGCTATAACTGACAGTTCATGTTCCAAAAAAATCAAATTTTTACAAAGCACTTAATTGTCAGCTAACTCAACACACCATAAACTTTTTCTCATCCTCGAGGTCTCCTCTACTCCAGTTTTAAGTCCTTACTGATCCTAACATTTTAATCAATAATGCTCATTACACCAGCTGAATGAAGCTAAGAAAAAAATCTTGATCTTTTTCTAATCGTACTGAAATATGTCTCTGCTTCCTGATAAAGCCTGACTTGCCCTCATCAACTTACAACAAACACTTACTCATTGTGAAGGACCTTTAACAGGAAGCCTGTAATTTTTATCCATTTTCTTAACCTTTTTAAACTGATTTATTTCTCTCTACTTCAAGCTGTAGTAAACAGCAGTACAGCAGCAAATTATCTGCCAGAGACTTTAAAAGATTTTACTGTAATCTCCTGATCAATCAACGTGGCCCGTAACATGCTCTCGGACAGGGTACCTCAAAGTGTCACACCTTTAGAACCAATCACATGTACATCATCTAATAGAAAGATCTAGCTTAAAATGGATACATAAGTTTTATTTCACCAGCATATCAAGAGAAGACGGCTTCGTCTATACTTGCCTTTTTGTACTAACCACTGTGTATATTCCAATTAGGTCCCACCATTAATTTGAAATTTTTAAAAAGTGAAAAAATTTAAAAGAGACAGCCAGGTGAACGAGAGAAATAGTGCCTATTCGATTCACAGTCGATTTATCCAAAGGAGGCCTAGTTTTTCCATCGCAGCATCACAGAGTTCCATTCTCCTAGATTAAGTATGTGGAAGAGCACCAGCACTAAAGCCACAACTCTGCTTCCAAAATACCATTATTCGCCTCATAGCTTTTTATCTTCTCTCAACTATCTCAATCTGAATGTCAAATGGAAAAATTCAGCATTTGCAAGAAGCATTTTGATTCTGGCATTCTCTGGAAGACTCCAGATCCAGAGAGTAGCACCTGGTTTTTTTGATGGTGCGTAAATATATACTCAGAGTCAGGCTTTACAAGAGATCAGTTGATTTTATAGGTACTTCTCCGATTACCAGTGAGACTGTTCTGCTAATTCTGGGCAAGAGAATGAAGGAAAGAGACCAAAGGCCGGGAATCCTAAGCAAATCCCATTCCATACGGGATTTCTTATCTGACCTGTGAATTTCCTTTCGAGAACTATCTCTGTTCTCACATTAGGCAGTTAAATTAAAATTTAAATAAATCTACATTTTTACTCCGTCCTGGAAAATATGGGTTCTCAATTGCTCAGCTCCTTCTAGCTGCAATATCATGTTAAAAATTTAGACAATTCTTTCTCTCGGAGTCACAAAAATAAAAAAATAAAATAAAGGTCACGGTGTAGAATTTGTCCTTCATAAAAAGGCAAATATAACATATACACTGAGGAAAGTTGTTCCATGATTTTAGTAATAAGACATCCCAAGTAACAGCTCTGCTTAGGGTATACTCCTGAGAACGTGTACTTGACAGGGCTGCAAAATTATGCATTTCCTCATAGAAAGAAAAAAGGAAAGGGTCAATACACCTGTGCTTATAATGAATAAATCTTCTTGACATATTTCATATTAAAAATAGATCCCACATCACTCAGGGATTTAGCATAGTTTTAATATGATAAATGTAACCTGTGGCCAATGGGTCCAATTTAATGTGAAAAGCACTTTGATTTGACTATGGAAGAGTCACAAAGAGGTAACTTTCTATTCATCCACTCACTCAACAACTATTTTTGAGTGTCTGCTTTGTAAGTACAAGTACCATTAAATGCTGGCAGAAGTAGATTTACTTTCAAGCTAAAATCGTTGAGTTTCAGAGGCCCTTTTTCATAGGATCCCTAGCAACCTGTTCACATAGTCACATGCTTGTACAAATTTGCAAAAGCCAAATGTTTTGACGGCAAATGGTTATGACTGCTGTCTTTTTATGACCCAACTTTCCTCTGTCATGTTCTGCAATGTTCAAATGGCCACAGTTCTTTCTGGAACTGAGCTAAAGGAAGTAGAATTAGGGGTCCATTTAGGCTAGGTTTACTGGGACCTCTGGCTATGATTCACAGTCACTTAGAGTTAGGTTATTACAATATCCTAGCGTAGGAATGGACTCCAGAGTATTCCTACTGCGCATTGTACAGACTCACCCAAGGTTGAAAAGGATGTGCAGGGCCCAAGGCTGTAATGCAATGTGTTCATATCCTGGGGCACCCAGGACTGTGTGTGGTGCAGGAGAAACGAGGTTGGAATGTATAGAGCCAGAAGCTACTCTGTGGAATATTCTCCCATACATTACGGTCCTCATGCTAAAGAACCTTATGGAGGTTTTCATATTTGACAACAGTTTTTAAATTTAAAGTGATGTTGAAATGTGTTATCAATTCTTCCATAAGCTTAGGATGTTATTAGATTATGATAATTACATGAAGTTCAAGACAAACTTTCACCAACATCTCCTTTATAAATTGGGGTTTGGTTGAAATAGAGTTCACATGACTATCATTTGGCACTTGCTAATACGATTCTCTGTGATTTTTCTTTCATGTTTGTCCCAACTGATCCTAGAACATCTGGTATCAACTTTATTTTGTGTCAAACTGTAGAGTTTAGGGTCAGGAAAAGCAGGTGAAATGGTCTCCTGTTTGCCAGTCCTATCTCCTGATGCCAGGGGGCTGCACTGGGCAACAGCCAACACCCCCTCCCTCCCTCCCTCCCTCAACTCAGTCTCACTGGAGAGACAAAGCTTAGTTTTCCTAAATTGGTTTAAATGCAACATATCGTATTTCAACCATTTATTAACTCATATCTATTATACTACATTCAGTTCACTTTTAAGACTTCAGTTCTTATTTGAAGCAGGTTATGTGTTCATCTTTTTATAAAAACATGTTAATCTTTTCCTTTAAGATGACTCGTCACATTTCTATAATAAATTAGATAAAAGATTCTCCAAACCCGAGGACCTTCTACGTATTTGGTCATTTACCACGATCACAGACAAAAACCACCAGTTTTACTTTAATTACAATTTAAAACCTCCAGAGCTCTAAAGCCTCATTTAATGTTGAGTCCCACCGTACTGAACAAGGAAGCCAATCTCCCAAGGGTTGAAGTGCATCAAATTGAACACTTGGGGAGATGCATCATCCCTTTTGGGCCACCAGGGTGATGCAGTAACTCACAGTGAAACTGACAAGGCAAACCAGAACAACGGTATGTTTATGGCTTTGAGCTGTGGATTTCTTTGCTGACTTTCAGCACGTTCACTGTCAGGAACTCTGATGTTTTGCCTGGCAGCTAACCATATTGTTCTCTCTTGGGTGGTCCCAAACTTTGTTATTACTAGTGGAGGAGGGGCAATCAGATTCTAATTATAAACTGACACCTTAAATGAAACACATGAAAAACTAGTGTAATGAGGATCTCTGAATTTGTAGCCACAATAATTTGCCTTAAATTCACATTATGTAGATGTTGAAGTGAAAAACAAAAAAACTTAAAAGGTAATTAAAGAGAGAAAAATGCAATCTTTCGCAAGCGATACTTTGCTTTTATTTCTCCATATTTTAAAAATTGAGAATGAGACTGAATATTACTTTAAAAATTTCTATTGTAACCCTCAATAATGTTACATACTCGATTATGACTAAAAACTGTGTCCCAAAACAAACCCCACTGGAGACACTGAATTTAGGGATACATGTTTCAACTTAAAAAAGTTACTTGAGCAGTGATTTTTTTCACTCTTTTGTGCCATAATAATATAATTGAGGCACTTGGATAAGTTATGTTCATTTCTGTGTGTGTGTGCCAATGCAGTATAATTAGCAGGATAAATTTCCTGTTAGAAAAATATGATAAATGGAAGACACACACCCACAGTTGAAAGGCATATGTTGCGGTTTCTGAGTTTAAAGGACCATATGCCAAACAATGGTTTTGATGTGCTCTGGAAAAGGCAACATTAGACATGTCCCCTAACAATCTATATAAACTGGCTAAATATTTCAATATTTCATTTGGAATTATTTGCATTCATATAAAGGTTAATTTGATTTTGTGCTAGATGAATATAAAGTGAAATAAATATTTAACCATTCTGAAATCAGTGAGTTTTGCCCCAGTGTAGAATTCTACCCAATGATCAGAGTCTTGATTTTGTTTTTTAGCTCCGGATTTCCATGTGTATTGCCTCATTTTCACCATCCTAACTGTGATACTGCCTTTAGTCACAAAAATAAGAGGGAAAAAATTCCCTTAGGGAAAATGCATGGCTCAGAATCTATGTATAAAGACAGCCTGAAGACCCTATTCTTTGATGACATTCTTCCCATGAATTATTTGTCTTTATATAGTTACAGCTGTTTATATTTAGAATCTTACAGATTTAGATCTTAAAACGTAAAATCAATTTTCCTGTATTCTACGAAAGTCCTTTTTGCTCCTTTAATTAAAAGCCAGGTCCATTATCCTCGTTCAAGTGACTGTCACTAATACGTTATTAGGAATCTCATCAGCCGTGGTTCTCCAGGATACTTTATTAAGCTGAAGTTACCTGGACAGCATTCAAATTGTGGAGAGGATAATAATGACTATTTCAATCCCAAGAGAACGAAGTAGGTGAAATAAGCTGGAACATCAGCAGATATTACTGCTATTTGCCCACCACTCTTTCATACCCAGAAGCTTTGTATGACAGACGGAAGATCCTGTGATCACCTGGTCTTCTGCACTCTGCAGCATCATCTGAACCTCTGTCCTACAGAGCCTAAGGCAAACTAGTTTCAACAGTCTTTGAACTAAAGACACATTTTCTCCCTGTTGGAAAAAATGTAAATGATTCTGCTCAGTTTCCAAATATTTTTACTTCTTCCTTGTGCTTTTCTCATAATCCCATTTAATCAGACAGTAAAAACAAAAAACAAGCGGTTGTAGGAAATATCTGAGTTAGAGATTCTCCAATAACATTTAAAAAATTTAATCTAAATGTTAAACTTCTTGAAATGTGCTACCAAGTTACTATAATTTAAAGTGTCTGATGTGTTAGCTCTTAGAAACATTGTTTAAAAGACACTGTGTAGTAATGGGTATAGTAAGTATGGTGCAATCTCAGATCCTCATATTTACTGATTTTTAAATATTAGGTGCCAGCATTCAAAGAAATAAGAAAGTTGTTGGAAGAAATAAGATGCAGAAATTATCTAATTCCTTAAAGGTGTATTGTGCGATATTTTTAGTGTCTTCAACCTTCCCACTTTTGCAAAGCCTTCCCAAAGGAAGAAGATGTGGTCGAGATTAAAATTATTGCTTTCCTTAAATCTTTGTCTAGTCTTTTATGATGACCCCCTGTTTCACCTCCAGACTGAGATATAAGCTTCCAAGCCGTTCAAACCAAACTCATCAATTACAAGAGATTAATGTGTGTGCGGCAGGACCACGTGCTAATATACCTACTCTAGTACCTTTCACACTTGTTAATTTCATATTTCTTACTATTCCTCAAACCTCTCCTCTCTGGCTGCACTGCTAATATCATCTCTTGCCTAGATCGGTGCGACCTCGCTCAGACTCTTCTTGTCTTGCCTCTTCCCACTATTTGTCAAAGGCGATCTTTTAAAAATGCAGATGAAAATACAAGCATTTCAATGGCTTTCCATTTCGTAACTTGAAATACAAAGTCTTCACAATATGGTCTCTGATTTTCCTTACTTCTACTCCATGCTTCAACTATACTGTTCACAGTTCTCTGAAGTCACCTCCTCTCACAGTTCTCATATGCTGCTCTCTTCCTGACCTGATCTCAGATGCCCTGGTTTGGGTCACATATCATGCCTCTGGTCATGCTATATTATACTTGTCTGAAAGGTGTACGGATGAAGAATACGTGCATTAGAGGCAAACTTCCTAAGCTGGATCTTAAATTTGCTAATAAACTCTGTGACTCTGGGCAAGTAACTTAAGCTACTGAAACTCTGTTTCCTCATCTGTAAATTGAGTTTAATGATAGTATGCACCTCAGAGTGTTGTTTTCAGGATTACAGGAAATAATTCATATCTAGTACTTAGCACAGGACATAGCATGTAGTACATTCTCAACAAATGTTAGCAATTTTCATTAATATTACTACACCGCCACCAATAGGCCAGACTAGTATCTGTATTGATTGTAACCTTCCTAGACCCTAACATACTTCCCAGGATTACGTAAGCATTCAATATACAGTTATTGAAAAGAAATGACATGAATTCCTAATTCATGCCGACAGTATTATACGTAACTCCTAAAAGATACAATTCGTTTCTTTATACTCTACATTTGCCATCTATTTGTTCAAGAAGTGTTCACTTATTAAATAAATTTGGTAAAGTCATAAATGAACTGTAGAGACAATAAATTTTAGTAAAAGAACAATCACAGATTCCCCTACAACTTCTAAATGGTGTATAGCTTTGCTTTCATGAACAATGACTTGCATTCCCCTTTCTCAGGATTTAATCACTGCTCGTACCATGGCTTCTGATCAACAGCTCTGGATGAGTTTGGTTAATGCTTGGAAATTATGTATTATAATATATTGATTCATTATTCTTACATTAATTCTATTAATTACCACTTATTCGCTCATCAAAATGGTCTCTGTATCATTTACCTATTTTCCAGGTTCAGAAGAATACATTTGGAACCCTTGCAGAATCAGTTCTTTAACACTGTCAAAATGACGTGTTATATATGCTTCCCCTCTCCTGTAGTTTCAAAAACATGTGTTCATTTCTTTGAGTCACTTCATTACAAAACCCAATCCTTTGGCTCTCTTTCTCCTATTGTCCATATTAAAGTAAACTGGTGCCACACAGTATGGCTGGCTGGCTTCCCAATGTGGTCCCCTTGTCAAGACCTCAGAATTGCTGGGAGAGCAAGGACCTCTTACTACCCTAGTTTGGGGTAGCACAGTGCATGCCCCATAGCAGCGCTCCATAAATAACTCCTCTGTCCTTCAATGAATGAATGCACAAACAAATGCCAGCACCTGATTCTTTCCAAGTCCTAAATATTTGTCATTATTCTAACACATACTCTTGATTTTTGACATGAGGGAAGAAGACTTTCTATCCTTGAATTCAAGGGGATCCCGTTCTGCTGTTCTTGAACAACCTTCTACAGGCTATCAATGGAGGATTCTAAAAATAAGCTCTAACAGGGTCCAGTGCTTTGGGTATTCTACTTCTTATAGGTCAGAGGAGTGAATTCATATTTTTTATACTCTTCTTACATCCTATTGTGACTCATCACTGTGATTTCTCCAGCTTTACTGAGGTATAATTGACATATAACATTGTGTTGGTTAAAGTTGTGTATGTTAACTTGATACACTTAAACGGTGCAAGACGATTACCACTATAGTTAGCTAACACCTCCGTCACATAATTACCACTTCTTTTTTGTGGTTGAGAACATTTAAGATCTACTCTCTTGGGCTTCCCTGGTGGCGCAGTGGTTGAGAGTCCGCCTGCCGATGCAGGGGACACGGGTTCGTGCCCCGGTCCGGGA
>NC_041228.1:67345414-67422298 GCF_002837175.3 Physeter macrocephalus
GCGGAGCGGCTGGGCCCGTGAGCCATGGCCGCTGAGCCTGCGCGTCCGGAGCCTGTGCTCCGCGGCGAGAGAGGCCACAGCAGTGAGAGGCCCGCGTACCGCAAAAAAAAAAAAAAAAAAAAAAAGATCCACTCTCTTAGCAACCACTGTGATTTTGTTTTACATACAAGGTTTCCCTATTTTAGTAGGTATGATCTAGTCATTTTAAACAGATGCATTTCATATTTCTACCTCTGCAATGAGAAGATGGCGTCACCATCAGAAACACAGATGAAGACAGAAAACAACTGTGCGTACACTATTGCCAGGTTCTGCAGTAGATGTTTTCACATATATTACTCACTTAATCCTCATACCACCTTTTGCAAAAAGAAATTATTATTCCCATTCCACCAATAAATTTCTGAGAGACCATGACGGAATCATGGTCACACAATAAGTAACAGGATTCAAAACCAGTTTTCTAATTCAAAATCCAGAGCTCTTTCCATTATACCAAAATCGCATCACATAGATCACTGCTT
Source organism: Physeter macrocephalus (assembly GCF_002837175.3). Taxonomy (NCBI): domain Eukaryota; kingdom Metazoa; phylum Chordata; class Mammalia; order Artiodactyla; family Physeteridae; genus Physeter; species Physeter macrocephalus. The sequence goes on from NC_041228.1 coordinate 67,345,939, forward strand.
TTAGAGAATCCCCACCCCCCACATCCATAATTCAACAGTCTCAATCTTGGTCTCAGCATCGCACGCTAAATGCACTGTTTTGGTAGAGACTAACGCAGCCAGACCAAACCACTTCACTACGAATGTAGACCTCATCGTACTGAAATGTGTTCATGATTAAAAAGAAACTAGATTTGAAACCTGCTGAACAATTCTATCGATTGTAAAGCAATCACGTAGTAAAAATAAACTGAAGGAAGACTGCATTCCTTCTCTACTACAGATGTGCATTTTTCTATATAAAATGCACTGTGCTGGGTAAGGCGTGTTTATTCCTGCAGTGATCTCATTTATTCTGGTTTCTAATTACTTGTAACTACTGAGCACAGGGCACCACTGTGAAAAGTATACTGACAACTAGAGGAAGCACCCGATTGAAGAAACTAATTGTTTACTGTTGCAGGGTTTTATTTTCCCTGCTTCCTTTTATTACCTCACACCGAGGAAGAACTATAGGTCTGAGGGCTAAGGCAGTACGTTAAATAGGAATCAATGCCAAAGTGGCTGCTATGGCTCAACACAGGCAGAGTGTCTGCACAATTAATATGGAAAGGACCTCTGCAGATCTATTGATCCTGCCCGACTTGGTCACCCTGAGCAATGCATTTGTGAAAAATGAAAAGCTTGAGAAAATTGCCACCAGTCAGCAGGGATTTCAAAAGCCCAATACCTCTGTCCTTGTTCCCCTATAACAGAGAAGGCACTTTTCTTAATGAAACACGGAAATACTCTTACGTGAAAAAAGGGCAAACAGTTATTTGTTTTCAAAAATACAGAATTCACTTATAGACACATATGCATGGATAATAAAATATTAAATATTTACATTCTCCCTTTAGGATAATTTGAATGGCGATCTAACAATAGGTTTAATCCAAAAGCCAGTGATCATTCAGGCAAGTTTCCAGTACATTTTATAGACATAACTTCCGGGTGACTATTGATAATTTCAACATTATTATTTGACTCCTGTCAAAGAGGCAGTACTGGGCTTCCCTGGTGGCGCAGTTGTTGAGAGCCCGCCTGCCGATGCAGGGGACACGGGTTCGTGCCCCGGTCCGGGAAGATCCCACATGCCGCGGAGCGGCTGGTTCCGTGAGCCATGGCCGCTGAGCCTGCGCGTCCGGAGCCTGTGCTCCGCAACGGGAGAGGCCACGGCAGTGAGAGGCCCGCACACCGCAAAACAAACAAACAAAAAAAGAGGCAGTACTGATGAAATCTTCCCATGACTGTACTAATTCCTATGTCTCATAGTCTGGAGCTGAAAGACAAGGGGTTAACGAGGATTTGAAAAAAAAAAAACAAAGAGATGGCAAGCAGAGACGGGCACCATGGAAAACAGCGGAACACAATGGAAAAGCAATGGGCAACAGCTGGAGAGAGATCCTGGCAGCAGAAGCAGAGCCAAATTGAATACGCGGTTCACTCCATATATATCTTAAGGCAAAAAGTAAATCACATTTAAGGGGCGCATTTTCAGCATTGCACACGGAATTAGTCATGAAATTCCCATTAAAGATAACAGGACTTTCTACTGCAACTTTCAACACATTCTCGGAAAGTTCTCAGTGTCTAGCTTTAAACCTAGGCTTCAAAAACATTCCACATCCCTAATTCCCTTCTGTTCAAGCACATGAGGGTGTGTTTTTCTTTGACACGTTTCATTGCTGAGGTGAGCACAGAGGTAATTGAAGACCCTTGCGGATGGGTAATTGGGCACTTAGGGGCTAGAGGAGATATTTGCTCGGCTGAAAATGTGTATGAATATGAGACATCTGTGTGTAAGGTAGGACTCTACGACCGTCACCAGGTTTGAATCTGCTGCTGTGCATTTTAAATTCTTCAGCCTGGACTCTTTCACCCACTGATTTTATTTCTGTTTCATGTTTTTGGAATTTAACTGAATAGGTCGGGTACCTAGCCCAGCTACTCGAAGTTCCTCAACACTCCCTCTCTAGTTCATCTTATCTCTTGACTGTCTGACTTTTGTCCTTACTCCTTGTAGGTTCTTTGATGACACCAATACTTAAGGGGTGTCCACTATGCGATTTTCATCTGTTTCCCCCATCCTTTGACATTGTACCAGAATTGTTTTCTCTTTGACCTGTTTATCCAAGATACTAAATAGACTTGTTTGAATATTTTTCACTCCTTTCTTGTGGATCTTACAGTGTTTTATTCTGAGGCTCCACGGGTGCACAGAGGACAGGGCAGTGGAGAACCAGGGAATATTAATACTCTCTCTACACTCCCTGGTGATTTTTTCTCACCTTCCACAATTGGCAGCCAATTATTCTTTGCTTAAGCTTCTGTGCCTTTTCCTGGAATACCCCTGCTCCTAACACCTGGTTTGTTCCCAGAAAATTCCTCGCAGTGTTTTTCCATTACCCCTCGAGATTACATATATATGTTATTATTTATTGTTATTATACCCATTTGTACTCATATATACTTCTAGTCCTTGCTGGCTCTGAATCCATCAAAGTACATCCCCATATAGGTACATTGTGAGCGTCTAAAACTGAACATGTAACAGATTAATTCAACATCCCTCTCCCCAGTCCCCTCAAAGACAAATGCATATCCCCCCCCACCACACCGTGGCATCCTCCCTCCTCCAATCTTTCCCAGCTGGAATCATCAGAAACTCTCCCTCTCCCCTGTTCTCTATTCCTCACCAGTTCATCTAGTTCTGTTTACTGCCTTTTCATACCTTTCACATCTGTCTTTTCCCTTCTAACCTCTGTGCTAATACCTTAGTTTTGGATCTCATCATGTCACTGTACTCCTGTAAAATCCTAGCTGTCTCCCTGCCTCCATCCTTGTCCCATCATAGACCATGCTACTGATCTTTATTCTTAAAATATTTTTTAAAACATCTAATCATGTTATTCTTTTGCTGAAAACCTTTCATTGGCTTCCCAGGGCCTCTAGGAGGGAGTCCCAAACCCTTAACCCAGCAGGCAGGGCCGTCCATGCTCCAATTCCTGTCTTTCTTGCTCCTTTCTTCTCTCAACACTGCTTCCTTCTCATTTCACCGCCCAGAAATAGCCAGCTCTTTATTGTGACCTCCAGCCCCGTCGTATGCTATTTCACACCTCGATATTGTATTTTCATACTATTCCTTTACACGGAACGTCCTTCTCCATTTCCGTCACCTGGTAAACACTATTCATGCTTTAAAACCTATAACAGGTGTTACATTCCATCCTTCCTGCTTAACAGGATTTAAATCTCACTCTTGGTATTCCTCCCGAGGATGTTAGATGACCTATTGCCAATTTAAAATTAACATCGTAGAGGCAGAAATTGCTGCTTCCTCCCTTCAACTTCCTCCACACCACCTGCTCTCCTGCTCCAGGTCATAGACAAAAAGAGGCAGTTTGGAAAGTGCTGGCAAACGAACCATTTATATTGGTGAGATACCCATATTTCTTCCCTCCCTCTGGAGGACAGAAAATTTGGCTTATGTCATTTATTAGAGCACTTATAAACCCGCTAGCATTGAAGCCCTCAGGAAGAGATCCTAGAGAATGACTGAAATTTTACTTTGCTTTAAATATCATTTTGCAGGTTTAGGAAAAACAATAACTTCAGTTTCTTTAAAAGAAAATTTGAAGAATCATGCCCTATTTAACGCTTTTTAAAGTCAATTCTATCAATACATTTATCACTTTTAAATAGCTACATTTAAAAAATGTAAATACTTAAATTTTACTAATATAACAGTAAAATTGAGTTTTGCAAAAACACATGAAATATCACTCCAAATTATGTATTTAGATTATTTTATCAAGATATGTTTAATGTGCCTAGAATTTTCCAATCTTAATGACAGGAGGTAATAATGTATAAGCTCTGGCTTTATATGTACTTAAATTAAAGCATGTCTGGCCCATGATTACTGGCTGGCAGAACTAGAAACCACTGCAATAAGAAGTGACTCTCATTATTACTGTGTTATTCTTCTTTCATAGTAAACTAATGAAAACAACGAACATTTTAAAATAGAATAATTTAATGCACTAATTTATCAAGATTCATATCAACTGCAAAGAAAAATCTAAGCAAGAAAACAAATATATATGTAAATCTGGCCATCTACCTCTTCAGAGTAAAGAACTTTTATAAAAGATAATGAAACAAGGTAAAAGAATAAAACATATCATATTTGAAATATTTGATTTCTTCCCCTAATTTTAAGAGAATAAACTTATTTATCTGTTTGTTTAAATTAACATAAATCGTGGGGTTTTATTTGCCTACTTTACAACTCAGTATAATTTGAAAATCTGGGTTTACTTTTCTTTTTTCTCCCCAGCTTTACTGAGGTATAATTGACAATTAAATATGGTATAAATTTAAAGTATACAACCTGTTGATGTGATATACATATACATTGTGAAATATTCATCACAATCAAGCTAATTAACATATCCATCACCTCACATAGTTACCATTGTCTTTTTCTTTTCTTTTTTGGTGGTGAAAACACTTAAGATCTACCCTCCTAGCAAATGTCAAGTATATAATACAGTATTATTAAGTATAGTTGCATTGTTGTTATGTCACATCTCCGGGATTATTCGCCTTGCATAATTGAAACTTTGTACCCTTTGACCAACTGTCTCCCAGTTATCCCCTTCTCCCAGCCCCTGGTAACCATAATTCTATTCTCTGCTTCTATGAGTTTGGTAGACTCATTAAGATTTATACTTATAGCATGAGTAGGATATATTCTGTCTTTCTCCCAGAGCCCCATAATTACAGCATCTTATTTTTTCTCTTCTAAAGATTAGTACACAATTTTATATTTTCATTTTTGAGGTTTTTTTGGTTTTCATTCATTACTGATTTTATTAGATAGCAAACAAATGAGAATGGCTGCATTGATCATAATCAAATTATAACTGTTAAAGAAAAATAATCAAAACTGCAGCCATATCTAATAACAATTTTAAATGCCACCTCTGTCATTGCTACTACTACCTTTATATAAAAGAAGTGTTTTAGACTAATGTGTTTCAGATTCCTGACTATACGAGCATAATTTTAGGACTTCTTATTGTGAATGTACAGTATCCTGGCATCATGAGTTAGCAGTTTCTTTTGTTCTATTTAGCCATCTTTCTGGAGATTTGAAATTCAAGATTTCCACTAATCTTGCTGCTAATCTTCCAAGTCATTTTGGGACAGAAAAATAAATGGATACATTTCGAACCTACATTTGCTTATTGCAGTAATTTATTTTTGCCCTCCCACACCCAGAGTCTAACCTACATATGGAAATCCCTGGAGTAAATCCACTCCTCTTACTTGATGTGTTTTTGGCTGCACAGTGGAGAAAGATGCAGCTTCATCATCTGCCCTGTGAGGGCTCTGATTACCTAAGCCAGGTTACCTTGAGTGCTCTACTTTTATAAGATTCTGCATTTCCTTAATCTGGGCCTACTTGTCAATCTGTCCTTTGATGCCATGGTGATGACAGAATAAAATATTGCCAAGAAAGAGTCCTTAAATGTCAAACAAAAGTGGTTTTTAAAATTGTTAATTGATAGTTACCTAAAAAAAATGTGTTTTTTTAAAATTGCTTATATGAACAAAGAATCACTACACTATTTATCTTCATTTGAAATGAAAACTGTCTCATTAACCAAATTGGTAATACATATTTCCCTTTAGCTGTTTTTATATTTTAACTCCTGGATTTCACTTTTCTAACAAACGCTTATAATCATACTTTGGGTCCTATACTATGGTCACATGATAGGTTTTGTAAGTTTCTGCTGGAAGAGGGATGATTCTGAGAATTCAACCACCCTCTGCAATACTGTCCAATGTGAAAAAATGTCTCAATTTCTCAAATAACCAACAAAGAAATGCATTTTGGAAACATACCCTTTCAGGGCTTCCCTGGTGGCGCAGTGGTTGAGAGTCCGCCTGCCGATGCAGGGGAGCCGGGTTCGCGCCCCGGTCCGGGAGGATCCCACGTGCCGCGGAGCGGCTGGGCCCGTGAGCCATGGCCGCTGGGCCTGCGCGTGCGGAGCCTGTGCTCCGCAACGGGAGAGGCCACGACAGTGAGAGGCCCGCGTACCGCAATAAAACAAACAAAAAGAAATATACCCTTTTAAGTTAGAAACTTCATATTATATAGTTTATTAGTTCCTAAAATTTTATATATGTTAAAATGAGTTTCCACAATGTATAAAAGGAAAAGCAGTCTAACGCTGGAATACATAGATGGCAGCCAGCTTTATGTTCATCATCATTATGCTTTTTAATAATGAGAACAGGCTGACCTTGCCACAGACTGTTTCCTCCTCACACCTGTGTGGGGTTCAGAACAACGTGATTATGATGCTGCTGTTACAGGTGCTGGTGAACCCCTGACACAGTGAGCCCCTCCTGACGCTGCTGTTCACATCCCTCACTAGTGACTGAACACCAAGGATGTTAGCTAATGCAGGGCCTTGTTTCCTGGAAGAGATTCATCCTCACAACAAAACATAAAGGTAAAAGGGAATTTATGTGTACAGATCTCCAAGGTTTTGGTACTAAGACATCACAGGTGAGTCAGACATGAGGCCTGTGTTCAAATCACCCCGCCCTCCTGCAGGACCATCCCAGGACTCCGACACTGCTGAAAATCCATTATTAACAGATACAAAGAGTACGTGTACAAAAAGTCCCTGGAACAGGTCCTTAAAGGGAAACACTGTGATTCCAGATTCCTTGCCCTCACTAGAAATTTCCTTGACATAACCTTTCAGGTAGCCTCTGGAAATTTCCACTGGTGAAGGAAGCAGAAGCAAATGTAGTGTGAGGAATATGGCATCTCTGTTTTTGGATGCTATAAGACTCATGCTTAGGTTTTACAACATTTGCAGTATGCTAATTCATAACAGTTAAAGGAAAACAGTTGGCTGTTAGGCAGGAATGGGAATAAAGAAGCAAAACAAAATGAAATACCGCAGTGAATGGAAGGATGCTGCAGTAGGAAATAAAAGGGAAATTTAGAACCCATGTAGCATGCTTGTGGATCTGCAGCAAATAACTGCATGGAACAAAAGAGAACGTTAAAAGCCACAGTGCGGATTCAATACTTTACCAACTTTCAAACTGGCAAAAAATAATTTTGCCTAAAAAGCAGATATATGGACCATATAAAGCATGACTCTTTGTGGGAAAGAAAATTCAAAAGATATTCAAATGTTTGTATTTGTTAATCAAAGAAGTATAAATTAAAGCACTGATGAAATATAGTATCGTTGTACACCTGGTAGAGAAGCACAATAGATAAATGGGTTCTAACACCCTCTGAAGACAAGGTAAAGATGGCAAACAACGATCTAACCTTCTGTTGGGTTTTTACAAGGACAACCCTTTTGAGAACTTAAATAATAATATATTAACCAAAGAGGTTTAAGCTCTCTGACACACTAATTGTATCTGGAGGATATTTTTGTTTACTTTTATCTTAGTGGAAAATAAAATTGAAATTTGAACAGCTACATAAAGATGTTTCTCTGCATTAAGGGCAGTAGAGAAAGAAGATAAACCACTAAATTAATAGTTTAGTAAACTGTGGTGTATCAAGTGGCTAGAATATTATGTAGCAAATAAAAGTGCTCACGGGAAAGTCTGTGTGGACGTTTTAGATAGATGACAGATAGGTAGATAGGTAAATAGATACTATGAGCGCAAAGCAGATTATTAAACTATACTAATAAAACTATGATCAGATGTATGAAGGTGCAAGAGATGATTCAAAATGAAAATGAAAGAAGGCAGGTCAGGATAGGAAATTTTGGAAAATTTCCATTTATTAAACTACCTTTTAATATCATGTATACTGTTTAAAAGGCAAAAATCCTGATCTTAAAAAAAGACAATCTCCTTTCACTATTCAATAGCAATGGAGATATTTCATGTAAGTAAATGACTGAGGAAAGTGTGTGCAGGGAAGTTCATCAGCAGAATTGTAATGCACAAAAAGCACTGCCCCAGGAAACAGAATTTAATAAACAAAGCTGGGCTAAACGCTATGAAAAGATTTTAATAATTCATCCTGAATTCTATTCCTCCTAATCTTGCATTCACTGTTGTATGCCATCCTGCCATCTAATTCAGGTTGGCATTAAAACGTCTAAACATAAATGCTAATTAAATCTACCTTTTCCTTCTGAAAAATCACATTCTTCTCTTTAATGTCAAACATAGGCCATATAACTGTATACTTTAAAAAATGTTAGATTCCCTTTTTTGGTGAATAAAATCAGAAAAGGCAGGAAGCTGATTATCTAATGTGGATACCATATTGTTAACCATTTCTCATCTTAATTTTAAATGCAAATGGTAAAATAGTCTGTGTAGTGTTTATTCTGATTCATATTATGAACTTCTCCCCTTTGCCAGAACCTGAGGGTAAACCTCCACGTTCAATGTTTAGTGTAAATGTGGATCTACTTGGGTTCCTTTCTAGCTGTCTGAATTATAATTACTAAAGAATTGTTTTAGGAACGGTCTTATGTGAGATTTCTGATTCCAATATAAATTAGCACACATTTTATCACCATGAAAAATCTAAGCATAGCCTTCCCTGAAAGACTAAAGACAATGTTAAACTCCTATTTTATTCTGCATAATAGAAAAATAAAACCGTACTATTTTCAAATAGTTTTAACCTTAATTTCGGCATCTGTCATGGGGAATTTGTACCTACACCTCAGTAAATGTCTCTGAAATGAACTAACTAAAGCCATATTTATTCTGAACTGTAGAAATGGAAAAAGTCAAAATACTTCCAAATTTCAATGTTATTTGTGATTCCAACACACCAATCAATGAATACAGCAATTATAAAACGGTCGTGGAACATCGATCTGTTTCTCCTACCCATCAGTAGTTAAATTCTAAAATTGTTCATGGGACACCTCAGAGAATAATTTGGACAATTTGGTCACGGTTCTAGGATTAAATGGCAATTTAAAACAAAAAAAGGTTTTTTTTTGGTCTCACTGTGTGGCTTTTGAGATCTTAGTTCCCCAACCAGGGATCGAACCCGGGCTTCCCTGCACTGGAAGCACAGAGTACTAACCACTGGACTGCCAGGGAATTCCATTAAATGGCAAATTTAACTGCATTAACTTCCAGTAAATTCATGTGTAGATAAGAGCTTACGCTTGTAGTTTGAAGCCCGGAGTGTCCCTTGGTTATCACAGTTCTTAGATAACTATGATCTTGCACCAGAGTAGGATAAGAACGTTAATCAAGGGGATGACACTTTGCCGAGGCCACAGTGGCCGCTGTGCTGGTCCTTGAGCACATCATGCTGGTCCCCACTCGGGCTCCCACATTTGTACTCTGCTCCCTAGGTGGAATGCTCTTTCTCTGAGATATCTGCATAACTCACTCCTTCATTTCACACAGGTCTCTAATGAAAGTTCCTCCATGGAAGGTGCCCACCCTTCATCCCATCTTGTCCCTTTTTACCTCTCTGACTTCTGTTCTTTTCTGTATTTATTCCACCTACTACATGACTCATTTATTTGTTTACTTGATCATCTGTTTCGCCCCAACATGATTTACATTATATGAGAGAAGGGAGGTTTTTTTTTCAGTGCTTTATCCCAGCAACTAGAACAGTGCTGGCACATAAACAGTGCTCAATGCATATTAACTGAGTGAATGAATAATAAATAAATGAATGAATGAATGAATGAATGGGAACAGAATGAATGCATTTGACTGATCAGAGGGAGAGAACATTTCTCTGCTAGTAAAAAAAATGATGAAATAATATTTTACTCGTTTAGTTGCAGATGATATTTCAATTAAGCTCTTAGTAAGCTTGCAATAGAGCACAAAGTACACAGCAATTAAAATAAAGCAGAAAACTCTGTATATTGTGTCACCCACAAAAATTTAATTCTCCTTTTAGAGAAATAAAGTCTTGTCACACTTCATAAGCAAGGACATGCTGTGTAGGACCTGTAAACTAGAATTCAGGTACATCAAGTCAAATGGAATGTCACAAGATGAGAACCTGCTGATTTGAACTTTCTCCCTCTTTCTACCTCTTTAAAACCCTGACCCATCAAAACCCAGTTCAAACGCTACCTTCTCCATGGCAAGTTCTAACCATCTCAAAGATCTATGTTCCTTCTGCATCTTATTTTTTAGCTGTAACTTTCCTAGATCATTTATTTTTCTTCGTAGTCTAGGTGATCTGTTATTTTTGTTACTTTTTATTATGCTTTTGTTATCTTATTTTGTCATATGATTATTTACTATTATTTTTGTTGTTTGTTGTTCATGTTTTATGTCTCTAACATGAGTATCACCCATTTATGACATTACCCAGCCAATAGCACCAACTGCAGTCCTTTGCATGGGTTAATTAGCGAGTAAATTTGAATAAACAATAACCACCATCCACTCAAAATCTAACTGGCCTCACACTAAGAAGAGACTATGACTGGTGACAGCACATTCTCTGCTACAAGGAGGACTAAATGCTGCCCTCTTGTTTCCACCTACATGGTTTCATTTCGCTGTGAAAATGGAGAGGTGATAGAAGGGGAACAAGTGATTATGAAGAAGGACCTGACTCGGGGTTCTCCCCTCACATTTGCATCTGATGTAGCTGTAGGAATTTATGCACCTACCACAGCTTTCCCAGACACAGCACTGCTGCTTTAGATAGACCAGCTGAAGAGGACCGATCTAAGACTTCTCCTTACATTTTCAGGAAGAGCGTATTGTGTGGGCTCCTGCACTGTGATTCTTCCAGGAGCGGGAAGACAGTAGGAACTCCAAGGCAGCATCTAGCTCACCACAGCTGGGTAACAGGGATCCAAACCACTGATGAAAAAGTTTTGTTTTGCTAGTCACCAGCCCCTACCAAGTTAAGTTCCTAGAGCGAATAAAACAGATGCAAAATTTTGTACCCAAAATATAAATCCAAGGGTGATAAGATTCTAGGCCACAGTGATATAAATGTGGGACTGCATTCGTCTGTATGAATAAACAGTCACTGAAAATAGAAGAACCAAAGCCAGAAATTACTGTGCAAGAATTATCTGATTTCTAAAGTCTTATTCCAAATATATCTGAGCCCTTTGAATGTTTCCAGCTATAATTTCATGGAGCTAAATGTAATAAACAAGAACCTCCGAATGTAATAAGGTATAGCAAAGGTGCAGGCAAAGGTGCAGGCAAGGCGGGAAGTCACGTACCGATGCACGCCGCTGTTGCACATGATGACGTGGCAGGCCCCCAACCGACTGCACAGCTCCGAGGACACCGACAGCAGCCCGACACCGGAGGCGCTGCAAGCCGTGTTCGCACAGGCAGCTGTGCGCTTGGATCTGATAAACGAGGCTACCAGTCGATACAGTTCATCCAAAACGTTGAGAGGCCTCATGAGCTGCCGGAAAAAAACGATGCCCATAAGGTTCAACACGTTTAGTAGAAAGAAATCCTTTCAGATGGGATATAATTCACAGTTGTTATAACTTACAGTGAATAGTCTAAAATATTTTACTATGGAGATAACAGAATCAGAGACCACGGATGTTTATAAATTACACAGTGCTCAGAACACCAGCGAAAAATCAAATAAGGGAGGTAAATGGCAAAGCAACAGTCGATGCAATCTTCTGTTTTTACCTTATCTACATAAGCAGCTTTGGATGTGGAGTCTGGTGGGGAATTTGACTTGTCCAAGTAGAATGCCCTGTAAGAATACAAAGAGTAAGTGATCATTTATTGTTAGCAAAATTAAAAAGCATGAAGACACGCAAGTTTCACGGACTTCCTTTTAAAGACAAATGAATAGCCAAAGTGTTGAGCGCTAGGATGAGTGGGACTGCAAAAAACAGTCTTCCACTCAGAAGAAAAATGATTAAACCCACCGTCAGCTCCGTTACTTATTGTACGGCTTTAGAGCGATTACTTAATTTGTGCGTGTCTCAATTTCCTCTTTTGCAATTTGGGGATCACGTTAGTTTCTACTTCACAAGGTGACCAAGATGATGAAGTCAGCGCAAATAAAATGCTTAGGATGGTACACAGTACAGAATGAGTGCTCATTGATATTTACTGTAATTAATATTATTATAAAAGTTGAAAAAAGATATTTTCTTATGACTACTGACAAAAATCCAGTTTTTACTTACTGTGCAAATGTCAGATTATGAAAATAATACTCAAAACACAAATTTTAAGCAGACTGCTTAGTTGGATTCTTTCAGCCACTAAGCTATGCTCAGATGGGAAGTAAAACCCTCTTTGAAGATACACTGGCTCTCTTTTGTCACCAGGATGCAATACGACAACAACTATTTTAATACACTAAGCGGAATCCTAGTGGCCTGCAATAATTAGATGTGATTTCCAAAGAATTATTGCTGAGTTCGTTTAGCTATTAGCTCAATACTAAACAGAAATTGTAAGAGAATGACCCATGAAGACAGGACATTTAAGTTATATTTAAGCGAGTATGTTTTTAATGAAGTGAAATTATTTTAAAGCTGTCAACCTTAACATTGATATACCAATATCATATTAGAATGATTGTCAGACTAGATATTGAAATAAAACTCATTAGACTGGTGTTTCAGAGCACCTTTTAGGACCTCAGACTATTGGTGGATCATTATCCAATGCATGAGTAGCAATGGGCATAATCAGTAAATCAGTGAGGGAAAACTTCATGCCCAGCGCTGGTATTTTGAGTCCCACTAGACACACACACACACACACACACACACACACACACACACACACACACTGCTATTCCAATTACTAGAAGTAGCTAGCAATAGCGCAGCTTGTTTTTTTATCTTTTTAAGCTAAAGGAGCATGGATTAATCAAAATTCACACTTTAAATTAGGAAAGCTTTAACTTCTTCTAACTTCCAAAATGTAAATTATGTACATTCTCACCGAAAATGTCTGTTCATCTCTCAAACACAAATTCAAACTACAACAGAAATTTTACAACAGTTCAGCATCCAAAGCATTTTGAACTCCTAGGAGATTTCCATGTAGCATCTTGAAACAGAGGTGGTGCCTCAAACCTGGAATCCACAGAGATACCTTGATCAGATGTCCCTATGCCTTTCCTCAACTGTGCTTGGTAGAAAGATGTGGCAAAGAAAAGTCCACAGCAGGGATGAATTATTCCCTCAGCCTGAATCCCAGAGCTACCTACCGCTCCTGAGCATATAATGCTGACAGGAGCCTGAGGACTACAGCAAACCCAGGCAGCGCCCGGCTCATGACAACTGGGTGACCGTGACAGGAACCACTGCAAAGTGGAACATCCATCACGTGCCATGAAAATATAGTTCCACTCAGATGGCTGCATCAGCAGCTACTAAGAGTACTGGATTGAGAGGAAAATCAAAGGAATTTGATACATCTTAAGATGTTCTAGATTTTCCCCAGTCTCAGAAAGAGATAACAACAATCTAAGAGGAGAGGAGATGAGCTTGAATTGTGAGAAGTACAGAAACATGCAATGAGGTTGAAGCTATTGGAATAAATGAGCAACTTAGAGAAGCCAGACGGGGTAGACTCTGTATGGCCTGATAGGCCCTGATAGAGTTGGGCTTTTAACTAAAGGCACTCATTACCAGAAGACAGGCTATTTTATAAATTTTACTGCTGTGCATAAAAATTCCGGGTCTCCTGAAAGTTCTGCGTGTCTTTTCACTTCAATTATACAGTTACGTATTTAGGCTGATGCTATGAAAACCGATGTATGCACCTCCATGCTTTAACAAATTAGTATTTTGCACTTTTGCTTCCTCTTTTAAAGGAATGAAACCTTACAGATACAGGTGATCCTTTGTATCACACTTGTCAACTCCCATTGTTCCAGACTCTCCCTTCCCAGGGTTAACACCACCCAGAAGCTGACATTTGCCACTTCCATGCTTTACAAGGTCACCCACACAGTTGGCCCAGGCGGAGGCACCAAGGAACAGGTGTGATCATTGTTCCATATCCTTGTGCACATTGATGGCATTAGAATTTCAACCTTTGGTGTTGTAATTTTCAATGTGCACGTATTTGTCATCCATCTGTATTTCTTCTTCTTTTATAGCCTTCTCAGATTTCTTACTTTTGTGCAGTCACACTTGATTTTTTTTTTTTTTTTATTGGCTGTGCCTCATGGCTTGTGGGATCTTAGTTCCCCGACTAGGGATTGAACCTGCGCCCTCAGCAGTGAAAGCGCCGAGTCCTAACTACTGGACCGCCAGGGAATTCCCAAGTGTCACCTTTTTTTTTTTAACATAGAAATTTGTTATTACTTTTTATAGCAAGAGTTAAATTTGATGACATTTAGAAGTTTCTATTCCTCTTTATTTTTTTTTAAATCCACACTTTCTTTCTACACTTGCTTCCTCAAGAATATTCAGTTTTTCAGGTTCATTAATCAATTAATATTTTTGATCCGTGTCTGTCAGTGGTATACTCTGGCATAAAATTCTAGAATCTAGATTGAGAGTGAATTTTTCCCCGCAATATTGCTCTTGGTGTCTGCTCTCAATTAAGTTGTCTTTGTTTGGGGGCTAGTCTATATTTTTTCTCTGATAGGTTAAGATTTTGTTTTTATCCTCAATGTTCTGAAGTTTTACCACAAAGTGTTTGGGTGATGATTTATTTATCCAGATAGGTCCTTCTTAGATTGTACTTTCAATTTAAGGAGTCTTGTCTTCAATTCTAAAATAATCTCAGGTATCATCTTTCCCCATCATCTCATCCATTTTCTCTCTCTCTCTCTCTCTCTCTCTCTCTCTCTCTCTCACACACACACACACACACACTCATAAACACATGTACACTTTCTTTTAAGATCTTATTTTCCCATTACTGCAATTTTGGTGATTTGCTAAATAATATCTTCCAAATGAAAAAACCCTGTCTTTGCCAATCTAGAGTTTATCCTTTCTACTGGGAATTTTCACACACACACACACACACACACACACACACACACACTCATAAACACATGTACACTTTCTTTTAAAATCTTATTTTCCCATTACTGCAATTTTGGTGATTTGCTAAATAATATCTTCCAAATGAAAAAACCCTGTCTTTGCCAATCTAGAGTTTATCCTTTCTACTGGGAATTTTATTTTAATGACTATCTTTTTCATTTCCAAGATTTCTGCCTATTCTTACTTCATTTCTGCAACTAAAAGGTAAAACTCCCCACAAGAATGTAAACTCTCTATGTGGATATGGATTTGATTTACTTCTTTTCTGCTCATTGCTGCATCTCTAGCACCTATAACAGTGTGCAGAACATAGTTTGATCTTAATAAATATTTGTAAATAAATAATTGACTATTTTTATCGCAGGATTTTCTACCTTCTTCATGAATGGCAATCCTTTGTTTATACTTTGAGCATCCAAAATATACTTTGCCATGGTGTCTCAACATTTTGATTTCTTCTGGGTCAAATTTATTTCAATGGTCATTTTCCTTGGCTCTTTTGTAGCTTTAGGCTTCCTCACGTGCTTTGGAGTTTTGTTTTGCAAGCTCATTTGAAGCGGGAGGATTTTTTTTTTAACATCTTTATTGGAGTGTGGAAGATGTTTTGTTTAGTTTTATTTAGTGCTTTGAAAGAGTTCCATCCAATATCTCTCATCCTCTTTTTCTTACAAATGATTCTGTGCTCATTTTGTGCTCAGAATTACCCATCTGTAATCAGTTTCATATTGGTGATTTGAGTATTACATTGTCCAGACATCTGGATTATTACCAGTCACGTCACTGAACCAGCGAGTGATTTGGCTCAGTTCTTAGTTTAACAGCCGTGTTGCCTTTCTCTTGCCATCTTAAGGTCTACAGAAGTGACAGTCTCCGGAGTTTGCATCGTTGCTCAGAAGTAGAGGGGCCCTTCTCTACAACCTGGCTTCAGAGTGAGGCTCGCTCTGGATCTCCACCTAGTGTAGGACGACTTTAATTTCTCATTTCCCTGCACAAGTTGTACCGGCCCCCTGTCCACCTGCAGAGGCCAGAGGCGTCAACACAGCTTACAAATCAGCACTTGAATTTCCGTTCCATTTGTGGGCCACTGAGATGATCAATTATGAGCTCAGCTGCGACTCTTGCATTTTCTGTTTTCATCTTTTGTCTAGCATTGCTATATGCTTGGAACAGAGAGGACGCTCCACAGCTGGAACCCACGGAGAGAATACCGATCAGATGTCCTCACGCCTTTCCTCAAGTGTGGTAGAGGAAAGTAATGGTAGTGTGGTAGAGAAAGTAATGCGGTTAAAAACAGTATGCAAGTCCAAGGACAAAATATTTAGCCTCACGTGGCCTCAAGTCCCTCATTTTGACAATGGATAGTAAAATTGTCCAATATATAGGTAGCATGATGTGGAAGATGAATCAATGCATGTGAAGTGCTCAGTACTGTGGTAAGCAAATAGGACTCATGCAATAGACAATAATAATCACTATTCATGTGTGCACAGTAGGAAGGGACTCTGGGAACATTTTCATCCATAGCCAGGAGTAAAATAAGGCCCAAACCTCCTGCTTTCCCCTGGGGTCATCTAGAATATTTTATGATACATGTAAAAAATGAAAATTAAAGTAGATATTTGGAATCGACATAATTCCAGGATCCAAGTGCACAGAGTTCAAGTCTAAAAAGAAAAGAACACTTCTAGGTTAAAGACAAGGAGAGTGTCAGTTAAATGGCTTAATCAGGTGCACTGGTTGGAAAAACTGCAGTTCTTCTATACGTTGAATAGATTGGGAAGAAATATATTGTGTAAAAGCAGTCCATATCATCGACACCACCTGAGGAAAACGTCACTCTAGAAACCTACCGCTACAGCAGGCCACACTGAGCGCTCTTCCTACTTTCTGAAAGAGACGTTCCTTTAAAAAAAAAAAAAGTTGTCACTGATTCAGACGGTTAAGAGCAGGATCATGTCGATCTAATTCCGCACTTAAACTGACTTGGAAGAAATCTTCCAAGTTTCCTTGGGACAAAATCTTTAAAGAAAAAAAAAACATATTTGATGAAGCGAGCCAACAGCAAACTAAAATTAAAAATTTTTATAGATTTAAAATGTATAAATGCTCACATCAAGTTAAACCCTCATTCAGAAAGAATCTTGTCTTTTCTAACCTGCTATGGAGCAAAACTAAAATAGAAAAAGCATCTAATGATATAACTGCACCCTTCAAAACACTTTTAGAAGATAAAAGCCTAACAAATTCAGAGTTAAATATATTGGCTGATCCAGACTTGTGTGGGTAGTTAATATTTGTTAATCCATGACTAGAGAAAGCAACAAATTATTATAAAATGTATCTATGGGCTGATGACATTTAGAGACTAGAACCATGAGAAACAGCTTCTTTGTGACGCCTGTGAAATTTACACAGCCAAGAAATAGTTTAATTCCATCAATTATTTGTTAAAATAAAAATTTGGACTTAAGCCTTCAACTAATTTTGGGTACTCCCCCCTCAGAAAAATGGTTGCTCAGCCATGTATTTTACCATCCCTAAGGTTCACAAGCATTCATAGAACTTCAGTATTTTTCAGAATATGACAAATAAATTCCCACAGGGAATAAATTTCTAATGCTGTTCCCTTAATTACAGAAGTCCTGCAATACCCCTTAATAAAAATTTACAAGAGTTAATGGTAAAACTGGATTAATGCCAAAACTGACTGTGGTTTATTATGTTTCTGAGGTTAGTAAGAATGAAGTCATGGTTCTTTGTCTCAATACAGCAAATCTTATTAAGACCATTTTGAAAGCACTCCTGCTACTTTATGTAAGAGGAACAGTAAGTTTCCTTTCACGCAGGCATACATCAGGCTTTGTTGTCACAACTTGTAAATGAACCCTGCCATGTAAAATGGATATATTAGGATATTTTCCATTTAGTCCCTATAGAATAAAATACCAATGAAAGAGGTGATCATGTCATGTTACAATAAATAGTGGTATAGATATATCCAAATTAAATAGTAACTACAAGGGAACAAATCTTGGGAAAATATCTCATACAATCTAGCAGCAAAGACAAATACGCAGGTATCTAGAATGCAGGGCAGAAAGTGATAGGTACATTAAAAGGTACAGAAAGTTATTGGGATACACCCACATGAGGAAGAAGGAAGGCCACATAAGAATGTGGTACATGAGTTGGATTTTGACGGATGGATGGGACAGGTCAAAATGGGAAAACAGCATTTCAAGTGGAGGAAACACCATAAACAACAGAACAGAAAGAGCAATGGATGGAGCCAAGTTGGCCAAAGAGCAGGTTCACATAAGGCAGGGAGAGAACTTGCTGGGTAAGTGGGCTGGATCCATATTGTGAGGAAATTAAATACCAAACTAAGGAATCGTAATGAATTTGTTAAGCAGTAGAGAAGCACTGCACAGTAAAAACTTTGCTACCAGTAAAAAAGTAAGAATAAATGGAAAGAAGTACATGACCCATAAGATACGACAACTTAGGGAAATTAGAGCTGCAAGAGACCCTAGAAATGAAAAGACTAGTTCAGCATTCATAACAAGACCATGGTAATGGACATAGGGAATCGATGTTTGCCAGGAGAGAAAGAAAATGAGTTTGGAGAACATCGAGATTAGTTTACGGAGAGTTATGCAAGTTAATGCATTGATACTAACAAGAATTAGGAAAATGATTTCTCCAACAAGTAAAGAATTAGGGTCATAGCTCTACAGGGTCAGGCTGATGCTCCAGGAATGGTCAGGTTTTTACATAAAGAGAGACCACACAACAGCCTGATACAAAATTTAAACATATTAATTTTGTCATAGGAGATACTCAGAGGTTAAATCAATGACAAAAGTGATTGGCATTTGGCAATCTCATATGGCACTTCTCTTTGCTTTTTCTGGGCATGCTGGAGGATATCCAATTTCTAAGATAGGTGATTAAGGCATAAGAGCCACTGGTGTTTTATAAATAAGGAGGAACAACTGCAGTATTCAGCTCAGGTCTCTGCTATATTCTTGTTTCTTCTCCAGATCATTGCTTATGAGATCATCTCTATATTTATAATAATTTATGGAAATTTCTCACTTAGCCAGACTCATATATACTTCTCCTAATATCATGTCCTACTGTAAACTGTAGGACAGTTAAACTGTATCAGGTAGCTTTGGGATTTTAGCATTTACTCTGCATTTCAAAAAGGAGCTATGACAATGGTCAATTATGAATATTAGTAATAGACATGATTATATATGCCATTATTACAGTGGTACAGCAGTCGACTATAGGTGTGACTGTTTCATTGAGTATTACTGTTAAACTGCATTTGACTATCATAGCACTTAAGTTAGGGAAAAAAAAAATTCCACAGAAAATCTCATTAAGATACACCGATCTTTTGTATAAAGGAGAATCACCAGACAGGTTCAACCTGTGCCTACATATGGGCAAAGAATACATGATGAGTAAGTAGGTAGGAGAATGTTGATTTGTCCCTTCATCCATCCACTTCTGTGCCCATAAACATTAGCCTGACTTCTCTGGAACAGGCTTTATTTAAAGTTGCATGAAGAGAAACTCTGAATAATGAGATAAACTTGGATATGCTTGGATAAATTTGTCTTTTGGCTTGTCAAAAACAGAGCACCTAGGGTTATAGGTGTTGTTACAAAACTGCCTGTTATCAATTAAGAGCTCCATTTCTACTTGAGTGTCAGGGAAAAAAATTCCTGGAAGGTTAACAAGACAATCTGTGTGACCACAGAGAGCAAGACTTTCTCACATTATTAAAAAAAAAAAAATTCCTCTGAGATTTCTCTTAGGCCCCGAAAACAGAATTATGGTGTCAGAGATACTGGAGACGTACCCCACTCCCCCCCTACTGCTGTTGATAACCCAATTTCACTCTTCTCCTTTTTGACAACCTTCACTCAGTGAGTTGACTGGATTAAAATCCTCTTCTCTGCTTCCCAAACCCTCCTTTACTCCACGGGGAATTTTGCTCCTCTTTTCATGAGTCTTCTAGGGTGATATTCCTTTCCTGCACCTGCAACACGTACATACCACCATAGGCACCGTCTACTGTTAAAATTCTGCATATAAACAGATTTCCCAATGGCAACACCATGCCCAGCCATTACAGATCACAATCTTTGTGAAAATGGACAGAAAAAGCAAATCCTTAAAAATAAGAAATCCTTCCCAAGAATAAAGTTTAATTATATTTTTAAAAATCTCATTACACCCAGGAAAAACAGTAAAGTCAGGGAATATTTCTATTTTTAAACTAATTCTATTTAATTTAATAACAATTATGTCTCCAGAAAGTGTGGCATGCCCATATTAAAGGATGCTCTTTTAGGTTTAAACTCATAAAAGTCTTATAATGGCTCAACTGACAAGTTGACAGGTCAGTGCCTTCTCCATGTCTTTCTGTGTATTCCTTACTTGACTCCAGTCAGCCTTCAAAATTACCTTTATAAAGCATAGATAAGAGCATTTCATTAACTTGCTTAAAGACCTTCAAATTCTCCCAGCACCCAAAGTCTACACCTGGGGTATTCAAGGCCTCTCTTAACAATTCAGCAACAAACTTCCCGTACCATCTCTCACCTCTTCAGCCTGCCATGTTCAAGTTCGAGTACTCTAACATACCATCCACATGAAAATCTCTCCACCTTCTCTCGTGTTACTCTCTCTGCCTGGAATGGTTTCTCACCTCTTCTGCTTGGCAAAATTCCACTGATCCTGCAACACCCTGCTCAAATATGACATCTTGAGGACTTCCCCACTGAAACAAATTTATCTCACTATATGACACCAAGTTGCACTCATTCTGTCCACTCTGCTAAATTGCATACTCTCAGTGGGCAGAGACCCTTTTTTCTTTTAACATTTTTATTGGAGTAGAATTGCTTTACAACGTTGTGTTAGTTTCTGCTGTATAACAAAGTGAATCAGCTATATGTATACATATAATCCCCATATCCCCTCCGACTTGCATCTCCCTCCCACCCTCCCTACCCCATCCCTCTAGGTGGTTTGTGTTTTTTTTAAATAAAAATTTATTTATTTATTTATTTTTGGCTGCATTGGGTCTTCATTGCTGTGTGCGGGCTTTCTCTAGTTGCAGCGAGCAGGGGCTACTCTTCGTTGCGGTGCGCGGGCTTCTCATTGTGGTGACTTCTCTTGTTGCGGAGCACGGGCTCTAGGCGCGTGGGCTTCAGTAGTTGTGGCACGTGAGCCCAGTAGTTGTGGCTCTCGGGCTCTAGAGTGCAGGCTCAGTAGTTGTGGCGCACGGGCTGAGTTGCTCTGCGGCATGTGGGATCTTCCCAGACCAGGGCTCGAACCCAAGTCCTCTGCATTGGCAGGCGGATTCTTAACCACTGCGCCACCAGGGAAGTCCAAGACCCTTTTTTTTTTTGAGTAAGGATCAATTTTTTTAATGTTCATGCTTTTTAAAAATTGTAATATAGTGGATGTACAATATTATATGTTACAGGTGTATAACACAGTGATTGACAATTTTTAAAGGTTATATTCCATTTAGAGTTATTATAAAATATTGGCTATATTCCCTGTGTTGTACAATATATCCTTGTAGCTTATTTATTTTATACATGATAGTTTGTATCTCTTTATCCCCTGACCCTATCTTGCCCCATTTTAAAAAAATTTTGTGATCCCATACCCAAGACGGTGCCTGACTCATAGCCTGCAACTAATACTTGATGTAGTATTGAACTGGATTGAGTTTTATTTCATGAGAGCTATAAAGGAATTGGGGTTTCCACACTGTCAAGCAACTAAATATATGTGTGACCTAATAGAGAAAAAGAAATATATTAAATATCTTAATTTTTAAAATAGATAAAATAATTATTATGCATATTTGAAAAAGAACTCTTTGTAGGAAGGGTTCTTCTTAAGTTTATAAATATTAGGCTACATCTCAATTAACACTGAAGCACAATACTTAAAGGATTTAACAATCATCAGAACTTAAAAATAGGGAGGAAGGGCGTTTCAATATTCCCTCCTTGCTGAAAGACAAATACGATTAAGAGAAAAATATTCATAAGGTCTCTTGCAAGACTCACAGGAATGCTGTTTTACCTATAAATGACTAGCAGAAATGATATAGCAAAATTCTTCTTCAGTTCTAAATAAGAAAAGACAAAAATAAACATGATTAAGTACTATCACATTTAGATGTTAAATGCCTAACTTGGCTATTATACTTTTACACTAGAACCTATAAAAAGCTGTGATTTCCTTTAAGTGGCAAAATCCAAGGCCCTTAAGTACAATACCTGACACATAGCAAATTACTCAATATTAGCAATCATTATCATCGTTTTTATTCATTACTTAACATTTTTAAAATTTTTAAATAAAAATTGTACGTATTTAAGGTACACAATAAGATGATCTGAAACACATAATGAAATGAGTACTAGAGTCAAGCTCATTAGCATATCATTACCTCACACAGTTACCATTTTTTGTGTATGTAAAATTTCCTGGATTCTACTCTCTTAGCATACTTACAGGGTTCAAAACAGTATCATTAAGTATAGACAACATGCCGGTACATAAGCTCTCTAGACTCATTCATCCTACATAACTGCAAATCTGCACCCTCTGACCAACATCGTCCTATTTCCCCCACCTCCCTATTCTACTCTGTTTCTCTGAGTTCAACTTCTTCTTCTTCTTGTTATTTTCCAGATTCCACATATAAGTGAGATTATACGGTATTTGTTTTTCTCTGTCTGGCTTATTTCATGGAGCATAATGTCCTCCAGGTTCATCTCACTCTGCCCTGGCCATAAGGTTTCTGCTAAGAAATCTGCTGAGAGCCTCATGGGGGTTCTCTTGTATCTGAGCAATTTTTTTCCTTTGCTGTTTTAAAAATTCTCTCTTCATCTTTGATTTTAGACAATTTTATGATAATGTGTCTTGGAGAAGAACTTCCTGGGTTGAAACTATTTGAAGACCTGTAAATTCATGAACTTGGATGTCCAAATTCCTACCCAGATTTGGGAAGTTATCAGCTATTATTTCTTTAAAAAAGCATTCTGCCCCTTTCTTCCTCTCTTCTCTTTCTGGGGCTCCAGTAATGTGTAGGTTGTTTCTCTTAATGGTATCCCATAATTCATGTAAGCTTTCTTCACTGTTTCCCCTTTTTTTTCTTTTTGTTCCTCTGACTGGATAAATTTCAAATATCCTGTCTTCAAGTTCACTGATTTTTTTCTTCTGCTTGGCTGAATTTGTTGTTGAAGTTCTCTATTAAATTCTGCAGTTCAGTCATTGTATTCCTCAACTTGAGGATTTCTGTTTGGATTTTTTAAATGGTTTCTATTTCTTTGTTGGACATCTCATTTTGTTCATTCACTGTTTTCCTAATTTAGTTGTCTGTGTTTTCTTACATTTCACTGTACTTCTTTGAGAATCATTCTGAATTCTTTGTCAGGAGGTTTATAGATCTCCATTTTTTTAGCGTCAGTTATTGAAGCTTTTTTTTCCTTTGGTGATGACATGTTTCTTTGATTATTCATGATCCTTGTGTTGGTGTCTATGCATTTGAAGTAAGAGGCATCTCTTCCAGTCTTTACTGACTGGCTTCAGCAGGAAAAGCTTTTCACCAGTCAGACCACACAGAAATTCTGCTGGAGCCATCTGGTGGAATCTGTAGGCAGGCAGGTCTCGTGCCTGGGTCAGCAAGTGGACAGGCTTGGTGTTTGGGTCTACAGGGACCAGCCTGGTACCTGGGTCTGCAGGAGCCCACCTGGATCCTGGGGCCATGGGGGCTAGACTGGTGCTGGGGTCCATAGGGAAGATGGGTGCTCACGTCACTCTCCTTCCCCCAGGGGGAGGGTGCCTCTCTCCACACTGGGATGGCCAGACTTGAGGGAGGGGTGGTGGGGATACTGTGAAATGGCCTCTCCTATCCTTTTCAATGCATCCTCTCTTATTTATGTGCTCCATTCAGGTGCTGTAATTCTTCACCTAGAATCCTTAGCTCTTACGAAGTCATTTTTCTTCATAGATAGTTGTTCAAATTGATGTTTTTGTGAGGGGAGGAGCATTGGAAACTACTAAACTACCATCTTGCTGCTGTCACTACCCCACTATTATTCATTCTTTAAGACCCATCTTTAACAACACCATCTCTCTCAAACTTCCTAAGGATCTTCAGAGTCAGTGGCTCTTCCATGGACCCCAGCACCTATTGCATCCCTACACATCAGTACCTATTGTTGTGATCTGAAAGGCTTTGTTTACATGTTTCTTTCCCCCACTAAACTATAAGCACCTTGTAGACAGAGACAGTGTACAGTGTACCTTTATTACTTTATCACCTTACACAGTGCCATGCACACTGTGAGTATTCAATACATTTTGGTTGAATCAATAAATGAATAATTAACTTTCCTAAAATTCCTGCTGAATAACAGGTCTAAACCATTTCCAAGAAGAAAGTGTCTTCTTTCAGGAGAGAGTCTGAGTCCAAAAGTATTAGAAATCATCTATCACAAATAATAGCTGTTGGTCAAGAAAAACATTGCCAAGCATAGTACATTTTGCCCATCACAAAACAAACATACACTCTCACTATTTTGCTTATGAACCTTACTTAAAATGGAAAAAAATTAACTGTCTGAGAAAGACAAACTAGGTCACTGGCCTATTTTAAACTTTGAAAGTCTTTAATTAAGATCTGCTGAAGCAGTGTGGAACTATCACTGTCTTCTAAGATATTAAGGCAGACAATGCAAAAATGAATCTCATCTCATAAAAAACTGCACACATCTGCTTCAGAGGGAAGGCTTGGGAAATTGTAATATGACTAGAAATACTGACATACAGACATTTGAAAGATGTCATTAGCAGAATTTAGAAATAGTGAGTATGGTAAGTGAAAATACATTAAGAAATTGAAGGTCCCTTGGGACTCTTTTTTTGTAATTTCATTCCTCAGATGAGCAAACAGATCACGGGTAAGTTTTAAAGAACTATTTGGAATTGAACATGATCTCTGTGAGGGCAGGGACTACACCAAGTTACCACTGTATGCCTGGCACCTAGAATATTGCCTGAGCCAAAGCAGTTGCTCAGTAAATACTTGTTAAATGAATCATTAAGTAAGTAATTAAGGAAAAGTGAAAATCGGTATGGATAGACAAGAAATCAAGTCGTCCACTACTGAGTCCTTCCTGCAAAGAACTGTAAGTTTGATCAAGTGCATTCTAATAAAAATGTAAACTGAGTGAAGTAAGTCAGACAGAGAAAGAGAAATACTGTATGATATCGCTTCTATGCAGAATCTAAAAAAAAATTTAAAAATAAAAATAAATGATTCAAATGAACTTATTTACAAAACAGAAACAGACTTAGAGAATGAACTTATGGTTACCAGGGGGGAGAAGTGGCGGGGAGGGATAGTTAGGGAGTTTGGGATTGACATGTACACACTGCTATATTTAAAAAGGATAACAAACAAGGACCTACTATATAGCACAGCGAACGCTGCTGAATATTATGTAACAACCTAAATGGGAAAAGAATCTGAAAAAGAATAGATGCATGTATATGTATAACTGAATCACTTTGCGGTACACCTGAAACTCACACAACATTGTTGATCAACTCTACTCCAATATAAAATAAAAAGTTAATTAAAAAGTAAGTACGTCTTCATCTATCCATGTATCTTTTAGACACTGTCCAATAACGTCCTTCCTCTTCCAGTCAAAATTTCTCCCAAAAAAGTCTACCTCAGTAATTCTCCTTCCAAACCTCTGAACCACTCTCCTTAGCTGACCGCAGTCAGATCTCCACCCATCACACTACTCACACCGTTCTCCCTATTAATGCCAATGAATTTATTTGTACTGGCCAAATCCAGTGGACATTTTCCAGGTGTTATTTTCTGAATCTCTTCTTATAGATGCACTCTTGATCACCCACTCCTTCACATTCTCTATCCGCTAAGTCTTTGGACATTGGCCTGGTGCCTTGTTGGTTCCCACACAATTTCTTAACCTTGCCTTTCTGCCTCTTCCATAGGCTCCTCTTCGTGACCTGCCCCTTCAGCATCTGATTCTGTCTCACCTCACTATTCTCCCTCTGAACCCTCTCCTGGGTCATCTTTTTTTCCTCTCAGGGACTCAAATCTGTGCCTCTCTAAGCTCCAGATTTGTGTGTTTACTTATGTGTTCAATAAATAAATACTTTACAAGCCAGGCACAGTACCAGGCACTGGGATAAAAGGTGAAAAAAAGACAGTGTTTACCTGCAAAGAATTTATGTTTGAGAGCGAGGACAATAAATAGGTAATTACAATCCAGCGTGATGAGTGATCTAAAAAGGGTTATTAGCAGAGTGTGAGAAAAGCACATCAGTGAACACATTAGGACAAAGAGGTACTAGGCAAAGGGAATGAAGGGTCTTTAAGGCATAAGGAAAATTTAGGAGTGAGAATAGAAGTTGTCCATTTAGATCATGGAACTTAAGTCTCTGCAAAGCTTAATTCCCTCCAGAGAGGCGAAGGCGTGAGAAATGGCAGTTGGGTGATGACTCAGCAGATCTAAACAACAGTTGAATGAATGAATGAGTGAATGAAAAGGTAAAGAAGGAACAAGAGGGGGAGGAGGTGACAGAGAAGAGAGGGACAGACACGGCGGGGGGGGGGGGGCGGGGAGACAGGGAGGGAAGGGGGAGGAAGAAGGAGAGGGAGGGAGAGCGTGCCTCACCCTTTATTTATCATGGATTCCTCTATGTTGCTTTAGACATAAATGAAGAGGCAAATGATGTAAGACTTAAAAGATTTTTCCATTGTCCTGATTGTTGATAAACCACCTTAAATCTGTCTAACCTTCCTGAAATCCCTGTAGCATTCAACAACAGGGATTTGAGAGTAATCAGAAATACTAACCCCACACTATGGCTATGAGGGCATGTTCTTAATACTTTCATTCAATTACTTCAATACTCTTTAAGCAACTATTTAGGTATGAAGCCATGTTGTGTTTTAGGAATGCGGCAACGAGCAGACACAAAGCTCCTTCCCTCAGGGAGCTTGCACTCTAGCACACACGAGGGGTGGTGTGAATCTTTCTTTCTTCCCTGGTGAAAGTCTGAAAAACCCGGCTCCAGGAGGCTTTCTGTGTGGGAAAACAGCAACTCCTAACGCTGGCTCTTCCCACATCTGCTTTTCTACTGTATGCAGCCCTGTTCCCTATGTGGTTTTCAAAGACATTTCTTCACCCAGACATGAGACAAGCTTGCTCTCCCCCGCTTCAAAATCTGCTCTCGGTTCACCTTCCAATTTCCATCTCTGTTTAGGGAACACGCATACATATATGAAAGACCAAAGCGACATCTCTCACCAGCACTTGTTTACTTTGAATTCCAGCCTATGTGGTCTAGCTTAGTGCCTCTCAAAATGTGGTTCTCAGACTTAAGTAAAGAACTTGTTCCCAAGAATTCAGAAATTGCATAACAATTTATATTGCCTCAACATGCAAATAATTAACAGTACTTTTGTTACTGAATAGGAAATTGATCAGTCCAGTAAGTCGTACATGGCGTGAGCTTCAGAAGAGTCACGGACAGGAGGGCTACAGGGCGATAAGTGATATCCGAAGGTTAGTTTGTCAACCATAAACCAAAAGGGTATAAAAACTGAAATCAAACATAAACATTTGTTTTTATTTACAACTTATCTCTACTGTCACTTTGTCAATCAGAATTTTTAAAATTGATGGTTTAATATAATTAACTAAATGAGAGAAATCAAATTGGTAGAATTTATCCAGAATTTATGGATGACAATACAATTTCACTGAATTTTTGTTAAGAAATTGCATTTAAATCTTCCCTTCCTGTGAATATATATCTCTATGAGACCGGTTTTCTTCTATTAGGAGGGTTATGGGTTATTAAAACAAGCATAGAAAGAGTTTAGAGGCGCATTTTCCCCTGTAAGCTAGGCTGCCATCCCAACCTAGATTAGTTACCAAACAAGAAACTACTCATTTCTCACATTTAAAACTTTAAATATTGGTATATGCAGTGTTTGTTCAAAGTATACATAAAGATGTTGAACATGCGGAATCACTATTTCACTCATAACTTTAATTTTGATTGCAAAATAACAAAAATGACCTCAACGGCAATTCTTTACTAATTGCCCAGAGAATCTGGTAGCATTCAAGGTATAGTAGAGCAGAGCTGAATGTGATACCTTCCATTTAGCTTTGAATTACAAACTGTATAAAAAGTTACTGCTTCTAATACTGTCCTTGGAGGTACATGGAAGCCGCCTTCTGCTTTGCTCATAGCAGTTGGGCAATTACTGTTTCTGTCTTTGGGCTAAATCCAGGCCTGGAAGCATAGCTGGGGCTGTGCATCCTTCTGGATAGTTTTTCACAATTGCCTCTTTTATAGCTTTTCTGGTGTGAAATCGAATGAAGTATCTAGGTTGCTTTCAGGAGTATCTCTGTGCACAAATAAAACTCTTCCAGCTCCATCTTGAAGAGTTATTTTATGCAGATTCCCTCTGTCTTCCCCACTGGGCAGTGAGGTCACCTGCTCCAACACTGAGTACCCTGGGAAGCCCTTGATACTAATTTTATTCTCCAAGTAAGTTGCTCTGCAGGAAACCCACAAAATCCACCATCCATGAAGCTCACCTTGAGGTACAAGTCTTTGCGATCAGCTACCCCTTACGCTAGGCAAATACTGAGGACTGTACAAACCTCCTCTCAGCTAACACTCCTGTCAGCCTATGAGGCATCACTAGCTCCACTGGACAAATAAGGAAATCAAGGCTTAGAGATATTGAGAAATTGCCCCAAGTCAGACCACTAGTCAATGCAAGAGTGGGGACTGGAATCCAAGTGTGACCAACTTTCCCTCCTCTAGTATATATTACTGCAGCAGGCAATTCCAGATCATTAACCTTCTGGTTTTTCTCATTTATATCGCTGTACAAATTGTAAACCAACTGAAAAAAAAATTTTCCCACAACCTAAATGTCACTTGGTCTGTTAAGCATATTTCTGTTTTTTCTTACTTAGCTCATAAGAAATGCAATGAGCATCACATTAGATCTACTAAAAATGCTTCTCCTTTAGACTAGGAAGGGATTTGTTCATTTTTTTTCACTGTGTTTTCTGAATGTGCCTGGTGTTAATCTGACTTCACTGATTTCTCAGGTATCAAGATGAAGTTCAAAGTTTGTATCAATGGAAGCACCTCTAAGAAGCTTTAAACTTATGAATGTGTACACAGTTGTATGAAATATGCTATGAATGGAACAGAACTATAGGTTTTTTTGTTTTTGCGTTACGCGGGCCTCTCACTGCTGTGGCCTCTCCCGTTGCGGAGCACAGGCTCCGGACGCGCAGGCTCAGCGGCCATGGCTCACGGGCCCAGCCGCTCCGCGGCATGTGGGATCTTCCCGGACCGGGGCACGAACCCGTGTCCCCTGCATCGGCAGGCGGATTCTCAACCACTGCGCCACCAGGGAAGCCCAGAACTATAGGTTTTTAATTTTGCATGATGAACATGTCTTAATATTGACTACACTTAAAAGAAAATATCCTATTGAGTTCACTTTTATTCTATTAAAATATTTTATATTTAATTATAGTTTATCGTTATTATTATTATATAATTAAATTATATTATTATATTTAATATTACTTAGTGTATACTTCAATACTTTATTTTGGGATTTGATGCAAAGACCATGGCTGATAATGCATGCTGATGACATTTAAAATGTATGCACATGAATTCCCCTTCCCTGACAACGTGTAATATCCTATGAGGTGCCTTCATTATGAGGGCAAAAAAAAAATACATTAGTGAGTTTGATTCACAGTCAGACTCCAGACATAATTTCTTTCATTTCCAGGTAACAATAAGATTCCAACTATTTCAGCCCCTTTTACTTCTACTCTGGTCTTTGTCATAGCTTCTTTTCTAGTTCTACAGCTATGAAACTACCCCTTTTCAGAGACAACAAATCAGAATTCTTCCTTGTCCTTTGAAATTCCCATTTTTTTCAAAGCAGATTTTACATATCTGTGTTGTACTTAACGCTTTTATTGTAAGTGATTAAAGTTGCATTAAATCACTTCCACAAGCCAAACACATTAATACTGGGATCATTCCCTACTTCAGAGAAGTAGTGGAGTGCTGTAATAAAAGTTAGTGCTGTGACAGGGAGATCAGCTCCGTGCTCTGTGACCACCTAGAGGGGTGGGAGGGAGACCCAAGAGGGAGGAGATATGGGGATGTATGTATATGTATAGCTGATTCACTTTGTTATACAGCAGAAACTAACACACCCTTGTAAAGCAATTATTCTCCAATAAAGATGTTAAAAAATAAAAAAAGTGAGTGCTGTGGAGCTGGAAATAGCTAGTTTGAGAGGCTTGGTGTCATCACTGCCAGATGCCTGCATTTGAGCAATTCACCGACCCTCTCTGTATGTGAGGTGTTACCACCCGGGAAGTTTCATGCCTTATTTTGGCGTTAGCTATGTCTGACCTCTATGTGAATGACTCCAGCCTACCGGACAGAGACTCCTGGAGGTCAGTCTCACATCTCAAATCCAATTCAATTCAGTATCTTGCACTACAACCCCAAAGGAGCTTCTCCGCTTGTTTCCTCACCATATCGGAGAATAATCCAGGCACCCAAACCAGTATGTCTCTGTCTCCCTCTCAACATCCACGTATTTAGTGGAGAAGATTTTTTTCCCCTAGTTCTCATATATTTCTAAAATCTATGCCTTCTTCTCCAGCTCCAGTTCTACCTGCAGAGGGTTTTTATCATCACTTGCCTGAACTATTTTAATAGCTTCCTAATCAGTCTTTCTGACTCTAGTCTTGTCCTCACCCCTAACTGGTCCTCAGTGGCACCCCCAGGCTGCTCAGTTAAAAACGTGGTGCTCCCTCGCCACTTAGAACTCACAAGTGAATAGTCTCACGTACAGGCTTCAGCCTAAGCTCCTCAGCCAGCGGGCGTCTGAGGTCCCCCGGGACCTGCTCCTGCCCACCCCCCTCCTGCGTCCTTTCTGCCCTCCTCACCTGTCACGGTTCTGCAACGCCTTTGCTCTTTATCACTCCCTCCCACTGAAACAGCCTCTCTCCTGTCCTGCATCTGGCCCGCCAGCAGTCATCTGTCTGAACTCCCCCGTCCTTGGTCTCTCCTAAGTGCTCCCCTTCTACGCTCCCTGGGCATCCTGTAACCACCACGGTGGTTAGCAGAGAATTTCAAAATTACCTGTTCACCACATCAACTCTTCCTCCCCTTTGAAATTCACAAGGTCATGTTGTCTAACTCGTCTCTGTATCCCCAATACTGTACACACGCCTGCACTTGCACACAGGTGCACAATAAATACTGCTGAAACATAGGAATATTTCCAAACCCATTCAATACTGACATCAGAGCCCACACCATTCACCAGACGTTCTGTCAAAAATCATCATGATGGCAGTCAGAACCCCACCACTGTCTATGTGCTGTGTTCTGGTTTGGTTGCCCCAAATCATCTACATACAAGCATTCATTAATCACCTGTTAACAGCTACCTTATCAGCAATGGGTAAACCAAAAAGAGAAAGACAAGGTGAAAAGGAGAAACAGATACATATAAAAAGAATATAAAGCATAATGTGATAAATGTTATAACAGATGCCTATAAAGGGAAAATAAGGAAAAAGACTAACCTTAGGGAGGTGGGAAGACCTCTCAGGGAGGATGGATTTTGAGGCGTACCAAGAAAGATGGGAAGGAATTGGTTAAAGCAATGGAAACTAAAGTCCTTCTGGCTGAAATTACCAGAAGCCAAGCAAAGATGTGTTTGATTTTCTTCCTGAATGACCGACAGAACTTCACAAACTTGAACCTATGTAAGATAGAACTTTGCCCTCAGTTGAAGTTGGGTGGTCTATATAACTAGACAGCTAATTTACAAACATAAGGCTCTTACTCTTCACATAAATTATGATTTTCAATAAATCCATATTAATTTCTTCTAAGTTACAATTATGTCTTTTCTATCAAAAGCTCTGGGCCCAAGCTAAATTTCCTGACTGGTGAAGGGGTAAAGTTTTGAAAGGATAATTTGTGATTTACTCACTTTCCATGGTCCATCCACCAAACCAAAGAAGTTTGAAATGTCAGCAAAAAGGAACCGAACAAAAGCAATAGGAAAAAAATTCACTGAAAGAGCTTGACTAGGATGTTTTGAATATATTTCTTAAAGACTGACTGTCCTCGTGATCAGCTAGAAAAGTCAGCAGAGTTAAAAATAAGAATCAGTCTTGCTTCCATAAGCACGGACCATTTTTCCTCACAGAGTGTATTTCTCTAACTGATTCTTCAGGGTGTGCTTATTCTCTCTTTGATACTTCCAGCTCTAATTTATCCTTTGGGAAACTCTGAACACAAGGTACTTTGATCTCCCCTTTGCTTTGGTGAAAACAATAGCTTTCCTTAGCTTGCAGAGAGGTAATTCTCTTCAAATGTTTCTTGTTGAAGATGATTTTACTTGCTTCTATTTGTCAGCCAGAAAATCTATTCATCCTTGATAAACATCATCACAATGGACTTATCACAAAACTGTGAAAACTCAGAGTTAAGTCATTCTAATCTCATTTGTTGGCCTTATCTAAAAATTGAATTAAAAATTCCTTTGATGTAAAAGTAAAATAAATATTAGACATAATTACAACTTCTCAAGGGCAAACGAATTAGTTTGAATTCAGACAGAAATAAGTACAGTCCAGATAATTAAATGAGATTACATGCATAAATACATAGGCAACGATATCATATTTTCAGAAAGTAATGGTGGCAACGTTTAATGGAATTATAGCATTTTTCAAATAAAGAAGAGATATGTTGCTCTCAAAAGTGCCACTATAATTTCAGCTTTGTCTGATCTTGTCTCATGTGAAATGATGAACCTTGGCTACGCTGATGAAATTTCTCGGGAGAGGTCTCCAACAGAGTCAGCATCTGTACCCTTCAAATGGCCCAGAATTTTCTGAATAGAAAATGAAGCAGACTGGATACTGGAATAAATTCAATAAAATACCCCACCCAAAGAAGACCAATACATTGCAATTAATCTGATTTCCAATTCAATTCAACTACTTTTACGGTACTTACTATGTACCAAACACAGTGAGGAACTAGGACCTGGCTGCCCTCATATATACATAGGCAGGTAAATAGCCCACAAGTCAAAATCAGACAAATGAAAACAAAGAGGCTTTCAAAGAGTTTTAAGGAAGAAACCCAAGTAATTCCAGATGAAGCTATACCTGAAGGCTTCCTACAGGAAGACAATTTTGAGATGGGTCCTAAATAATTATACTCTTTCGGCACACGGAAATAGGGCTGGAGTGTGTCCTGAATGAACTGGGTTGAAAGAAGCAGAAGAAGAGCTGATGGTAAATGAGGGCATATTGATTCTGTTCCTACATTTGTTTCATGCCCCTCTTTCTCCTGAATTCCAGCCTCTGGAACACTTCATCTTTCTCCTCCCCCCTTTAGGATTTTCATACATACTATTCTCTCTGCTGGAAAATACCCCCTTCCCCACAGCTTTATCTCCCATCCCCTCTCCCTTAAACACTGTAACCCAAACTCCTCTTTCAGAGAAAGAGTCATTTCCTCAAATAATTCATTCATGTCCCTGATACTTGGTGGGGGTGAAGGGTTTGTCAAATACAAGTATCCAGCAATTCCCTCAATTTTATATTGTGCAAGAATATGACACTTAAGTATAATTCTGTTTTGTAAATACAGATCCTTTATATATGTCAGATATAGGAAAGAAACCTAGTACACTTTTAAGCATTGTAAACAAATTCAAATTCTTTGTAGATTTAGTTGTTTTCTCCTTCTATTGAAGAATCACTTCCCACGTTAAAAAAAAAATGTACAACTCTGAAAACTCCATACTCCTAATCTGAAAACAGAAATAAATTGAATATACATATTTAGTTTACAGCTAGTCTTAGAGAAACAGAAATGCGGTTGTATCTTAAGGTATAAAAAATGGAAATTGGCTGAAAGATAGGATTGAAAGCAAATATAAAACTGCTCTAGAGGAGATAACTATGCATCTGGAATGTTTCCAGTTACTTAAAAAAGAATAACTCTAAAATCTGCAGCTTTAGAAAGAGAAACAATTGAAGGATAAAGGCATTATCTGTATTTTAATTGATATTCTCTCTCTCTGTCTCTCTTGCTCTCTCTCAGATTTTACTAAGTTCATACTCTTGTTGATTTAAGGTAGTTTCCACAGCTCCTCGTCAATAGAAGCAAAATTTTCTGTTTCAAACGTGGGTATACTGTTTGCTATCAAAACAAGGAATGGGAAAGTGTGTTATGAATTGAAGACTCTGAGGGAAGAAGGAGATGGGATGGAGGATGTGCCTGTAACGGAGCAGGACCCTATAGGGCCTTTGGGGGACAGACTCCTGCCCCCCACCATGTCCTCCATCTGCCTCTTGCTTGTAGAAAAAGCCTCCAAGGCCTTCCCCAAGTTCCAAAGAATACATTTAATCAGAGAAGTGAGAAAATGCAGAAACAAAGGAAAACAGCCAAGCAAGACAAAATAAAAATTGTTTAGCCATTAAATAAAGTCAAGGGTCTTTAGCTCCTCCTCAAGAGCTACAGAGAATACTCTGAGCCATATCCTTAAGCTGTTTTGCAGATACTGAAACCCCCACCAGGTGGAAGAACTTCACTGTATGCGAACCACAAGCACAAGCACTAGACCCCAGACAGGTTGGAACCAGAAGGTTGACAATGTCGACTCCCAATTACCTCACCACCAACCAATCAGAAGAATGTCCACGAGCTGATCACACACCCTACAAGCCTCTCCCTCACCCTACCTTTAAAAACCTGTGAAAGCCAGCAGGGAGTTTGGGCCTTTTGAGCATTAGCTGCCTGGACTCCTTGCTTGGTGCCTGCATAAAATGCTGAACTCTCCTTGATTCTCCTTGACCACAACCCAGTGTCAGTGGATTGGCTTTACTGTGGATTAGGCAAGGGGACCCAAGTTTTGCTTGGGAATGTGCCTAGGACTGCAGATTGGATCGAAAGGCTGATGTCCTGCTGTTCTTTACTTTCTTATGCTGTTTGATAGTTGTAAAGATATGAAATGGTAGTAAGTCCATGCCATTCTTCATATCTGTCTCATGCCAGGAGAACATACTCACCTTTTTTCCCTCCAGAGGTAGAGAGAAGTGACACATTTCACAGAGGTGCTATCATGGGAATGGCCAAAACACATACATATTTGTGGCCAGACAATTCTCAGTTGAAAAAATTGTTCAAATATATGACTCTGAGATTGATATTTGTGTAGCATTTCTTGTTAACATAAATAAAATGTCTATCTTCCTTCTATTTGTTACATAAAAAATATTTTGGCTTTTTGAAACTTTCTTTAAAGAAAATGTGCCATTCTTTATCGAAAAAGGCACACCTTAAGGGAATATATGCTTTGAATAATTTGTCTGCTTTCTGTAAAGATGATGAATTTACATTTAGATATCCCAAATCATAAGCCCTAAAAAATTCAATATGAAGCTTTACCAAAATAATAAATGGTCTCAGTAACTAATATACAACTTATTTCCTTTTGATTTTTCTTTTTTATTTTAATGTTGATTTTATACTGAAAATAATATTTGAAAAAAGCTAATCTAGACCCCTCAAACCGAAAGGAGTACTTTAATATGAGGAATATTATTCACATTTACATTTATCTCATTAGTCACCATGCAGTGGTGCCTTCTGCCAATAGACAGGATACATTAAAATGAAAGAGTCTGGTAATGATAAATTACATTTACGTAAGGTAGGAAAAAATGAGGCTGATGGGGATGATGGCTCATGGACAGAGGAAATACAAAGGAAAGCCTCAGTTAGAAAAGAAAGAATAAAACAGCATGAGGATGGTGAAGGTAGGGAATAAGAATGCCCCTCCTCCAGAATTCCTTGGTTAGAATTTCTGAGTTAGACATTTACATGCTGGACTTCTTCAGAGTCTGAAGGAAATCAATCAAGAACTTTACCTGACTTGGCACAGGAGGATATATTTTAGAAACAGCTGTAAGACATTTCTGCTGGCTCGATCCTGTTCACTGGGGGTAACAACTAACCCAGGGTGCCTGCAGGCAACCAGTGTCAGGGCTCTGACGCACGTGGCAAAGAGCGCCCAGGTGCACAACCTCATCTGAATTCCCCTGGAGACTGGAGGAGAAACTCTCAGAACAGCCAGCTGGCCTCGGCACGCTTCACTACTGCTTCCTGAAGACTTTAACCAGTTGAATTTTATTTGCAACAGATGCATGAGATATAATTGGACAGCAGGAATTCAATAAAAACCGTTCCAATGGCTTCTTTCCTTACAATAAAATCCAAACCTCCACAATGGCCTACAGCCCGACATAACCAGACCCCTACACATTTCTCTCAACACCTATCATCCTTCTCAATGTGCTAGGATTGCCCTGGACACCTTTGTCTTCCTCGCACATGATAAGCTATTGCCATGACCTGTATGCATCCATTCTCTGCTTTGGGAAAGATCTTCCCCCATACTCTGGCAAGGCCATCTCGCTATGATTCAGGTTTCTTTCAAATACCACCTAAGGGACTTCCCTGGCGGTCCAGTATTTAAGACTCCTCGCTTCCAGTGCAGGGGGCACGGGTTCAATCCCTGGTTGGGGAACTAAGATCCTGCGTGCCGCGCTACATGACCAAAAAAAAAAAAAAAAAAAAACCACCTAATAATTAAGTCCTTCCTAACTACCTGCTCTAAATGACCAACCTCCTAATATAGAAACTAGTTTTAGATTTTCTTCATTGCACTTTTCACTACCTGCAATACGTTGTTTATGGATTTATTTGCTCATTTTTTTTGTCTTGCCCATTCTCACAAGAATGGAAACCTCATGAACATTCAGTGAAGAAATGGTACAGAATCAGAGCAACTGGAGGCATTTGATAACATCTGACACCAAACCTTCGTAATAGAAAATTTGTTTGTGGTATATAATGTTCATTCCATTCACTGAGATGGCCTAATATAGTACAAAAATTATGGACTTTAAAGAGAAAAACGTCTTTGATTTAAATCCTGGTTTCACCACTTATTATCTGGGTAAACTTGTGTAACTTCTCTTTAAAATGGAAATGATAGGGCTTCCCTGGTGGCGCAGTGGTTGCGCGTCCGCCTGCCGATGCAGGGAACACGGGTTCGTGCCCCGGTCCGGGAAGATCCCACGTGCCGCGGAGCGGCTGGGCCCGTGAGCCATGGCCGCTGAGCCTGCGCTCCGCAACGGGAGAGGCCACAACAGTGAGAGGCCCGCGTACCGCAAAAAAAAAAAAAAGGAAATGATAATATGGAACTCACTGGCTTATTAAATAATCCATATAACTTACCTAGTATTGTTACTGACTTCTAACATGTTCTTAAAAATTGGTAGGTATTATGGCTACATTACATTTTCTTTTAAGTAGCAAATTATTTCCACCTATTCTTTGCTGTTCTGAAGAAAACTCTGTAACCGAAGCGGAATCCATTGTTTCAGCTCGTCCAGTATTCTCACCCTGTGCTTTTTGTGACAGCCCATTGGTCTTCTGTGATGCTAAGCCCACCTAGGAACAGGCACATGACTCAGGTCTGGCTAATGAGACCAGGTCCTTTGCTGGAACCTTTAGTTGTTGGGGGTGGGAGGGATGGAGGGGGCACCTTCTCTTCTTCTTTGAATGCAACACTGGTCTGTAGTGACCATCTTTACCCAAATGTGAAACAAGTCTGCCTGAAAGTGAAGCCCACACAAAGGAAAGGAGTACCAAGAAGAGACAGAGAGAGAAAGAGTATCTTGAAGACCCATACCCCTAGATCCGGCTGTGCCTGAAGCAGCCATATCCCCTGGATATACCTGTTAAATAAGCCAATCCATTATTTTGTTTATGCCAGTTTGAGTTTGGTTTCTGAAACTTGTCATCTAAATAATGCTTTCCAATAAAATATTAGCTTATTTATGTTTGTTTCTTGTCAGGTCTTTGTATGTTTGCTTCCAGATAATAATTTTAAACCATGTGTCTTACCACATCACTCTTCTGCTCAAAGCATTTAGTGATTTCTTATTTCCTTATGTTTGTTGTAAGCCCTTTTCTGACGTCTAATTAGTAAATATACAAATTAACATCCAGAATGAAACGGTTTTCAGTGAAAGTGTTAAAAAGGCTCTAGGGCTATGAGGAACTAGCGACACCTGAGGGCTATTTTTTTAAGGCGGACATTAAGAGCTCCTCTAAAGAAATGGTCAATGTCAGCCTTTGGCTCCGAAAACCAAGAACAGATTGTTCAAAAGCAATCTCTGAGTCTTTGTGGTTACAAGTAACAGGAAAAATTCAGGAAGAAATTAACACCCTTATTCAAGAAATCAGCAGGAAGAGAAGGCATTACTGGGAGTAAAGAGGAAAATAATTGCCTTCCTGTGCAAAGGAAATCTAATATGCAGCAAGAAGGATACATAGCTGGTAATTGCTGACAAGGGCACACAATTTGTACCGAGGAGTCTGTACTTTTAAAACTGCTTTCTTCAGGAAAGATACATTAAAATGTTTTCTTATGTGAAGAGGATAGCATGCAATTAATGCACACAGGCTGTTTTTCTTAACAAAGAATCTTAAACATCTTTTCATGTATCTGTTATATATGAGCATATATTTCTGTTTAAAAAAAAGATCCACAGGCATGTGAAAGCTATGCCTTGTCCCCCACTTCTCTCTGTTAGTTATAGCTAGATAATTTAATGCAACTAAACATATACTTATGGAGAGCTTCCTATGCAAAATACTTTGATAAACACAATGGGAAACAGTAAGATAAACTTAACCCTCATCTCAAAAGAGCTTACAACAGAATAAAGAAGATAAAGAATCTGTACACGTAACTGTATCATCAGGAAGAAGAACTGAACTCTATAATAGCCATAAAGTAAAATAAAGTATTAAAATGGAAGACTGGAAGGGAAATCTGACATTCATTTAGCCTCAGGCAGTGACTCTGAAATTTGAGTGTGAGTTGATGAAAATCACCTGGAAGGCTTGTTCCAACACATATTGCTGGGCCCACCCAGGAGATGTTTTTAACAAGTTTGCAGATGATACTGCTGCTGCTGGTCTGAGGATCATACTTTGACTCCCTGATCTAGGGAACTGGTTTTCAATTCTAGCAACACATTAGAATCTCCTAGGGGACTTCTAAAAATTTGGATGCCCGGGCCTCATCCCAGCCCAATAATAGAAGAAAAATATTTTATGAAGGACACGATCTTAGAGCTGGACATTGACTCATATAAAGAGTAGCTTTATAGACATTTGGAGACAGGAAGCAGATGCTAAGTGAAGTGTGGAAAGTCAGGGAAGAAGGACAGTCGAGGGTATGGTTAGAAACGAGGAGAGTACGGCCTGGCTGGCACACAGGAAGAGAAAGG
The DNA here is from genome assembly GCF_002837175.3 of Physeter macrocephalus. Classification (NCBI taxonomy): domain Eukaryota; kingdom Metazoa; phylum Chordata; class Mammalia; order Artiodactyla; family Physeteridae; genus Physeter; species Physeter macrocephalus. The sequence continues at coordinate 67,385,567 of NC_041228.1, forward strand.
AAGTCTCAGACCAAGTCATAAAAGACCTTGACTGCCAGGCTAAGGAGCTTGTGACTCCTTTTGGGGGAAATAAATCACTAAATGCTTTGAGCAGAAAAGTGATGTGGTAAGACACATGGTTTAAAATTATTATCTGGAAGCAAAATCCTAAATAGATTAGAACAACACTGGTTCTTAGAGACGGGAGATTATTTAGGATGCTATGGCAATGGTCCAGACCCATTTTCTCAAACTGAACTCCGGGGATGTATTCTCAGGGCCCACATGTTCTATATAAATGCTTTCATTTTGTATCCTGATTTGAAAGATAACCTAAAAATATATTTTATCACTTATGAAGGCAAAACTTTTCTTTTGTGCTAACGGTACTCAAATGAGAGATGTTCACAAGATGCGACTGATCTTCTTAAGTCAGTATTTCTTAGGAGACACAGTATGGAAGAATTCAATTTTCACTTTTTTTTTTTTTTTTTTTTTCCTGTGAAAGGGGTCAGTCCATTATATGTCTCTGAGAAATAGCGATCTAGACAAGGTAATAAAACTAGGGCAGTCTAAGAGACATTTTAGTCAGAATCATCAGGATCTCCAACTACATTTTAAGAGCAAAAGAAAAAGAGAAATCAAACAGCTATTGGGGGTCTGAGGCTGAGAACTTGAGAAGATGACAAAATGATGGTATGAAATAAAGAACCTACCAAAAGGGACAGGTTTGTGTGAGCGAGGGTAAGGGGATAATGTATTCAAAGTGAAACAAAGCCAACCCGGTGGTAATCACAAGAACAAACACCTCCACACACCAGGAATTTTAGGAGTTAATTTATCTTCACGGCTTAGCCATATCGTAGACAAAACCAAAAAAAAAAAATCACAATAGTATTTTTGAGTTACTAAGGCCTACGGTAGAACAAATGTATTTTTCTTTTAAAAATAAAAGCCATAATTGGTTAGTAATTTTAAAAGGTGACCTGTTAACACAGTAACTTATAAAAGGGAACTATATATGCTAATAATTGGTTGAAAATTGAAGCTTCTAAATTATAATATTTCCCTTTAACTTACTGTGGTTAATTTTTCCCTGCCATTGATCATAATACCAGCAAGATTATTTTTAGAGGAAAAAACTATAAAATGTAATATTATCTGAAAGTAGATACTTTTTCCAATATCAAGTAGTACCATTTTTATCATATCTTCCATGTTAAACATATTCATCTCTTGGTGTCAGGGTGCCAGCTGTTTAATGGCACATAAAGGAACCTACTTTACCTTCAATCCACTGAATCTCCTAGGAGACACCACGATAAAGAAATGCTTTTTTTTTTTTCCTGGAAACGGTCTACTAAATAATTAATCTCTTGATCTTCTTCAGAAATTAAGACAACAGCATGAAAAGTTTTAAAATTTTTTTCTCCTTTATTTGCAAAAAGTGTACCCCTTAGAATATCTGAAACATTAAACCCTAAATAAGAGGACTTTATATCAAAAGAAATATCATCATCAATCACCTAATACAATGAATAACATCAAAAGCTTTTCATCTGCTCTTGTTAAAACTGGAAACTCTTCTGTTAATTGAACAATGACATACCTGAGCTTCTGGTTGTACTGTTTGACCTTTTCCAGCGAGGCTGCATTTATTTGGGCTTGAAATTCTTCCACCAAAACATTGTCTCTATAATAATATCCCTCCATGCTCTCCAGTGCTGTGAAAACAAGTAAATGTACTTTTCATGTGATTTTATAACACAATTTCTCCACAGTTAGTGTAATCTTATTATTAGTAAATGTATTAAACAGTACCAAATATGACCACATATGCAAGAAACAAGCTTTAACCAGTCCAAAAATAAATAAAAATCATTTTTCTGCTCAAAATAAATATCAAACATTTGGTAATTATCTCTGTTAAGTAGGCAAAGGTAATTTCTAACTTACACTGTCTTCTATTCTTTAAAAAATTTTGTATATGTTCTTTGCAAAGTTAAACTCAAACTTCATATATATTATTTATACACATATAAACACACAAATGTATATATACAAATATATATACACAACATATATATACATATATATGGACATGAATGAGAGGCAGAAATGTGTATTAACATACATAAGAGTAAAAAAATTGAATTTGTCACTCTCCATGCATATTCACATTCTCTTGCAGCTGCAATTAGATTATGAAATAAGAAGTATAGATAAAGGAGGAGGACCTTCAAGATGGCGGAGGAGTAAGACATGGAGATCACCTTCCTCCCTACAAATAGATCAGAAATAAGTCTATATGTGGAACAACTCCTACAGAACACCTACTGAATGCTGGCAGAAGACCTCAGACATCCCAAAAGGCAAGAAACTTCCCACACACCTGGGTAGGGCAAAAGAAAAACGAAAAAACAGAGACAAAAGAATAGGGATGGGACCTGCACCTCTGGCAGGGAGCTGTGAAGGAGGAAAAGCTTCTACACACTAGGAAGCCCCTTTGCGGGCGGAGACTGTGGGTGGCGGAGCAGGGGAGGCTTCGGAGCCACGGAGGAGAGCGCAGCAACAGCGGTGCAGAGGGCAAAGCGGAGAGATTCCCACACAGAGGATCCGTGCCGACCGGCACTCACCAGCCCGAGAAGCTTGTCTGCTCACCCGCCGGGGCGGGCGGGGGCTGGGAGCTGAGGCTCGGGCTTCGGTCGGATCCCAGGGAGAGGACTGGGGTTGGCTGCGTGAACACAGCCTGAAGGGGGCTAGTGCACCACAGCTAGCCGGGAGGGAGTCCGGGAAAAAGTCTGGAACTGCCTAAGAGGCAAGAGACCATTGTTTTGGGGTGCGCAAGGAGAGGAGATTCAGAGCACCGCCTAAATGAGCTCCAGAGATGGGAGCGAGCTGCGGCTATCAGCGCAGACAACAGAGACGGGCATGAGATGCTAAGGCTGCTGCTGCAGCCACCAAGAAGGCTGTTTGCAAGCACAGGTCAATATCCACACCTCCCCTCCCGGGAGCATGTGCAGCCCGCCACTGCCAGGGTCCCATGATCCAGGGACAACTCCCTGGAAGAACACATGGTGCCTCAGGCTGGTACAACGTCAAGCTGGCCTCTGCCGCTGCAGGCTTGCCCCTCATTCCGTACCCCTCCGTGCCCCCAGCCTGAGAGAGCCAGAGCCCCCTAAACAGCTGCTCCTTTAACCCTGTTCTGTCTGGGCAAAGAACAGACGCCCTCAGGCGACCTACGTGCAGAGGCGGAGCCAAATCCAAGGCTGAACCCCAGGAGCTGTGCGAACAAAGAAGAGAAAGGGAAATTTCTCTGCGCAAGCTCAGGAGCAGCAGATTAAATCCCCACAGTCAACTTGATGTGCCCTGCATCTGTGGAATACCTGAATAGACAACGAATTATCCAAAAACTGAGGCGGTGGACTTTGGGAGCAACTGTAGACTGGGAGTTTGCTGTACGTGACTGAGTACTTTCTGATTTATATGTTTAACTTAGTTTAGTTTTTAGCGCTCGTTATCATTGGTTGATTTGTTTATGGGTTTGGTTGCTCTCCTTTTTTATTTTTTCTTTCTATTTTTTATTACTTTTTTATTTTAATAATTTTTTTTTAATTTTTAATTTTAATACCTTTATTTTTTTTTCCTTTCTTTCTTTTTTTTCTCCCTTTTCTTCTGAGCTGTGTGGCTGACAGGGTCTCGCTGCTCTGCCTGGTGTCAGGCCTGAGCCTCAGAGGTGGGAGAGCCGAGTTGAGGACATTGGTCCACCAGAGACCTCCTGGCCCCATGTAACATAAATCGGCGAGAGCTCTCCCAGAGACCTCTGTCTCAACAGTAAGGCCCAGCTCCACTCAATGACCAGCAAGCTCAAGTGCTGGACATCCCATGCCAAACAACTAGCAAGACAGGAACATGACCTCACCCATTAGAAGAGAGGCTGCCTACAATCATAATAAGGTCACAGACACCCCCAAACACACCACTGGACGTGGTCCTCCCCACCAGAAAGACAAGATACAGCCTCATCCACCAGAACACAGGCACCAGCCCCCTCTACCAGGAAGCCTACACAACCCACTGAACCAACCTTACCCACAGGGGGCAGACACCAAAAAAACGGGAAGTATAAACCTGCAGTCTGTGGAAAAGAGACCCCAAACACAGTAGGTTAGCAAAATGAGAAGACAGAGAAATACGCAGATGAAGGAGCAAGGTAAAAACACACCACACCAAACAAATGAAGAGGAAATAGGTAGTCTACCTGAAAAAGAATTCAGAGGAATGATAGGAAAATGATCCGAAATCTTGGAAATAGAATGCAGAAAATACAAGAAACGTTCAACAAGGACCTAGAAGAACTAAAGAGCAAACAAACAATGATAAACAACACAATAAATGAAATTTAAAATTCTCTAGAAGGTATCAAAAACAGAATAACTGAGGCAGAAAAACGGATAAGTGACCTGGAAGATAAAATAGTGGAAATAATTACCACAGAGCAGAATAAAGAAAAAAGAACGAAAAGAATTGAGGACAGTCTCAGAGACCTCTGGGACAACATTAAATGCACCAACATTTGAATTATAGGAGTCCCAGAAGAAGAAGAGAAAAAGAAAGGGACTGAGAAATTATTTGAAAAGATTATAGTTGCAAACTTCCCTAAATGGGAAAGGAAATAATCAAGTCCAGGAAGCGCAGAGAGTCCCATACAGGATAAATCCAAGGAGAAACACACCAAGACACATGTTAATCAAACAATCAAAAACTAAATATAAAGAAAAAATATTAAAAGCAGCAAGGGGAAAACAACAAATAACATACAAGGGAATCCCTATAAGGTTAACAGCTGATCTTTCAGCAGAAACTCTGCAAGCCAGAAGGGAGTGGCAGGACATATTTAAAGTAATGAAAGGGAAAAACCTACAACCAAGATTACTCTACCCAGAAAGGATCTCATTCAGATTTGACAGAGAAATTAAAATCTTTACAGACAAGCAAAAGCTAAGAGAATTCAGCACCACCAAACCGGCTTTACAACAAATGCTAAAGGCACTTCTCTAGGCAGGAAACCCAAGAGAAGGAAAAGACCTGCAATAACAAACCCAAAACAATTAAGAAAATGGTAACAGAAACATGCATATCGATAATTACCTTAAATGTAAATGGATTAAATGCTCCAACCAAAAGACATAGACTGGCTGAATGGATACAAAAACAAGACCTGTATATAAGCTGTCTATAAGAGACCCCCTTCAGACCTAGGGACACATACAGACTTACAGTGAGGGGATGGAAAAAGATATTCCACGCAAATGGAAATCAGAAGAAAGCTGGAGTAGCAGTTCTCGTATCAGACAAAATAGACTTTAAAATAAAGACTATTACAAGAGACAAAGAAGAACACTACATAATGATCAAGGGATCAATCCAAGAAGAAGATGTAACAATTGTAAATATTTATGCACCAAACATAGGATCCTTCACTGAAGCTCCCTTGATCCAGTCATGCATTCTCTTCAGCTCTCCATCGCCTGCCATCTTGGTGCCTGTTTTATTCTAGCAGCCCACTACTAGGGGTCTTCTCACACTCCTAGGGGTACTCTTGGGAACAACTTAAAATGATGCCAGGCTGGCTTTTTCTCCCAGGTGAGTTATATCTGATTTATAGGAAACCCTCACACATCCTTTCCCAAACTCTGGGAGGGCAGGTTGATCCTGGTGCAGCCATAGGCCACTCTGGCCTCATTAGGTGTGAGGTCTTCTGTGTCATCTAACTGATTCCAAGGAAGACATCTTCCTAGCACTGAGGTGATAAAGGAAGCAACCCACTTAAGGAAGGTACACAGTACCTCCTCAGTTCTTGCCAAATCTCTCCACAAATCCTGGCCCTCTCCACACTATTCCTCATTTTTATGTCTTGAATGTGGATGAAGGATCCAATATTATAAATGATTCTCAGCTATTTCATTTATAGAGTCTGTACATCCATCTATTTACCTCGCTTTGGATTTCAACATCCATTGTATCTTGGTGCTTGGTACAAATTTCAATTTCAACATCATATTACACGTATACCACTAATAGTATAATAATAATAACACATTTCCAATTTTGGAAAAAATATACTGCATGAGGGGAAATGTAGTAAATACTAGTAATAAACACTAGGCTCATCTACATGTCCATCTCTCTGACATCTTCCTGCCCCAGTGGGATGAGACTACTGCTGAATCTCATTATCTTTGTGCCCACGCCCTCAGAGACTTGAAACCTTCATGTATAGACTCTCTCTATATATATAGACTCTAAGGCTCTGAACTTAAAGCCTGATTTCTCTTTTTTTAAAAGGGGAGATTGGCAAGTGTTAGTGCAGAGTCAATGATAGGCTTAAATCACAGGACAAAGCTGCTTTCTTCCTGATCAAGTATTGCAAAAGAATCACCTTCCTCACTCTCTGATTCATACCTAATGCTATATCTATGAACCTCTTCCAGTCTCCTTTGCCAGTATTACCTAAAATCCAGTCCTGTGCTTTGGGAAGCTCAAGTGTAATGGCAGAGCATGAACTCAGGAATTAGACTGACCTGGGATTGAATAAAGTCTATTACTTGCTCTGTGGCATCGGGCAAGTTATAATCTTCCAGAACATCAATTTTCTTAACTAGAAAATGAAAATAACCCTCCACCTTGAAAGGTTGATAAGAGAATGAAATGAGAATGCAGGTAAAATAGAGAATGAATGGGAATAAATATTTATTTTGTACCTACTATGTGCTGGGCACTTTACATACATTCTTTCCCAATACTTATAAGATAGGAGTCCTCTATGTGTAGCCTGTTTTCCTGACCAGATTTAGTCATAATCATGGAGGCCCTGTGACTAGAGCAGGAAGTCCACCGGGTGTTCCCTGGCCACCCCCGAATGAGGGCTGGAGTTGGCATTGCTGCCCTAAGTCTGACATCCATTGTGCCTGCAGTAACTGAGTCTCTGGGCCCTTATGCCCCTTGAATCCTTACTACGTTTTCCCAGATCATGTGGCCAGTTTGTGCTATCAGTTTGTAACTTTCTTACTTGCATCTCAGATGGTCTTGAATCCCTGTCATAAACCCAAGCCCTCTTTTCTGGGGGCCCTGACATGCTTAGTCCTGGCTAATTCTCTCCCACTCATACATTTTTTTCCACTGGAACCTTGTTTCAAACTAGACAGAGCAACAACATTTTATCTGCCAAAGAAACACCACTCCCTCTTGGATCTTGCTCTTCCCCCCACTTCATGTCAGACCCTGCTCCCTACCCGCTACCCTCCTTGGATTCCATCCCTTGGTGTGAATGAAGCTGGGTCTGTTTTATTCCTTTGGACATTTTAATTTGAGCTCTGATCACACCCCGTTTTGCCAGAGTCCTTACCCCAGAATCCTCCCTGACAGTCTCAGAGTGAGATTGGTTCTGCCAACTCAGCTACATGTATACTCTCCAACTTCCTGCCCTGCTGACCTACGCTGCTCACGTCTCATCATTCGTGGTGCCCGAGCCTGCAGAGGACTTGAAATCCTCATGGTCCAGACCCACTTCTTCTAGGTCTTGTCTCCACGTTCCCCAGGAATAGTTAGGACTAATTAGGAACGAAGAAAGTTTACTTTGAAATCCATGGGACTTAGCCATCTTCCTAATGGTATCCAAGTCCAAAGTGTTGAGCCGGATGTCCACTGCAAAGTGGTGAAAGGGGACGAAGTCTCCACTTCGGCAGTGGTCACACCTGTGGGCGTTTTCTTCCAGAAAGCGGGCACATTTCAAGTGCATGGCTTTCTTCTGGTCTTTCAGCCACAGCTCATAGGCTGTTTTCTGCATCATCGGGCTACAGAATCGAATTATGTGGCACTCAATCACCTCACTTTCCAGCTCACGGAGCTCTTCCTGTTCGCCATGGACTAGAGAGGACAGAAAGGCAGTGGGCAACAAGTCAGCCCCTGCTACAAAATACAAATCAGTTCTTTTATCAAGATGTGCCTTAAACTGAAGGAAATATGGGTCACTTCCAGGCTCTACTTACCCATTCCTTCAGAGAGTGGTTGCAGAGAGAGGGAGCGATAATTCACCTCAAACGAGGCCGCGTTCTGTTTTAGGGCTATTCGGAGCTCCCTGCCATTCCGGAAACAATCAAAGACGTTGGATTCCACAAGGGTTGCCAGGGCATTGATCATCATCTTCATGTTCCAACAAGGGAGAATCTCAAACAACAGTTCCGTAGCGAAGGTCAGGCCAACGATGGCTGCACATCTCACCAACATCTGGTGGGACAGGCTCATGCTATCCAGCTGGACCAGAGAGATTTCTGCAGGTGGAAAGCCACACAATAGGGAACTAGTCATTTGTCTTTATCAAATACATTCTAGAGATGGACAACTGTCCTGTTCTATAGTTCTTGTTCAATAGAACTCCACCCAGCTGAGCTAAGCCAAAAGAAGTATTTGCTTAGTACCTATTTCACAGATAGCACTTGTGTCGGGAGTACAAAAGATGGAGATGTTATGACCTAAAAATATGCATGTCCCATTGGCCGTGACAATAAGACTGATTTCAAGGTGTTCTGATTTTGTGTTAAAGTGTGACAAGGGTGTGTGAGGAGAGTAGAGGTCATGGTGAGAAGTGCTCAGAAGGAGCAGAGCCTGCCATCCGTGCTCTGTGTTGACTTCTCTACTTTCTCATTCTCTGTCTTCTTCACTGGCTGCCCTTTCTCCTGGAACTTCCCAGCAATAAGCTTTCTCTCTATCTGCCCCAGGGATTCAGTTATTCCTGTGACAACCCATTACCATCTCTATGCTCATGACCAAGTGTCAGAGAGCTCCTAGCTCTCATCCCATCTTCTCATCTAAGCTCAGGTATCATAGCTCACATGGCTTCTTGGACATCCTGACCAGGATGTCCTTCTATTACATCACGCTCCTCAGGGACAAAATATGAACTTCTCAATATGTCCACAGAACACTGTAGAAACCAAGCTAGTCCAGATATAAGTAGGGTTAGCAGATGTAAGCTTTTCTATGTAGAACAGATAAACAAAGCCTACTGTATAGCACAGAGAACTATATTCAGTATCCTATAATAAACCATAATAGAAAAAATATTTAAAAAAAAAGAATGTGGGAATTCCCTGGTTGCCTAGTGGTTAGGATTCCAGGCTTTCACTGCCATGGCCTGGGTTCAATCCCGGGTCAGGGAACTGAGATCCTGCAAGCTGCACGGTGTGGCCAAAAAAAAAAAAAAAAAAAAAGAAAAAAGAATATATATATATATAAATATATATGTATGTATAACTGAATCACTTGGCTGTACAGCAGAAATTAACACAACATTGTAAATCAACTATACTTCAATAAAAAAATATTGATTAAAAGAAAGCAAGCTAATCCACCTTGCTATTTTAGTAGACATAGTGAATGAAACACAAATGATGCTCTTTTGGAGACAGAGAACTTGAGGTCTCATCCTTGTACTAATCATTTGAAGTTGAACATTTTATAGATGGCATGGATTGGAGCTGAATGCATGCTAGAACATTGCTTGAAATTCATTTTTCTTGAAATGAATAACAGTACATCCCTGATATAAATTCCCTTGTTTGTCATTTCTTATGGAAGTAGATAGCAGGAAAAGTATCACTGTTAGATTTTCTCTCTCATTATTTGATTTCTGTTTAAGTGAAAATGTACTATACCTCATTCTTTTTTTTTTTTTTTTACCTCATTCTTTTATGCAGTTGAATAGAACTTTGTTCAAATCAGACTCCAGCATATGCACAGGGAGAAGGTGGCTCCTATTTAGAAGCAGAAAAGCCAAGCTTGCAATGGAACCTTCCCATTGCCTGGGCAACACAAAACAAACAACAAAGCCAGTCTTCTATCTTCCTTTCTCCTTTGTTGGAGGCATCCTAGAGAAAGCAAGAGGGGAATCTAGGTCCTGGAAAATGAACACCAGGTCAAATTTTCTTTACCTTTTAATGATGCTGGCAGTGACAAGTTTTTCAATCTGACACCACTAGCGAGGTTACAGACTTCTTCATTTCCCTCCTCAAGACCCAAAGTAAATATTTTTAAGTCCTCTGTTGGCTTAGCAAAATTCTCTATAGAGAGGTAAAAGGGAAGAAAAGTTGAGAGTCATTGTTCTATTATCTGGATTTTCCAATAAACTTCGAGATGGGTCTCACATGAGAAAGAGCAGGCAGAAATGTGTGTTGGCTTGTAAAGTATTCTGGAATACTGTGTTTTAAGTAAAACTGATATATGAAAATCAAAATTTACTCAAAACATGTTTTTCCTCTCCTCCCCCCAAGAAAAAAAGGATTGGTAATAACTACAGGATATCTTCCATAAGACATGCAGTTTTACAAATATAGCTTATATTATATACTTATATATATACTTGTATGCACATTGAAATACCCACACTCGGAGGCAAACACATTCTGTGGAAGACTGTACTCTACTTAAGATGTGGTTATTGTCAGAAAGAGATATTTAAAATGGTGAAGATTTCAAGATGTCGGAGGAGTAAGTCGTGGAGATCACCTTCCTCCCCACAAATACATAAAAAATACATCTACATGTGGAACAACCCCTACAGAACACCTACTGAATGCTGGCAGAAGACCTCAGACTTCCCAAAAGGGTGTGCGAGGAGAGGGGATTCAGAAAACTGCCTAAACGAGCTCTAGGGACAGGTGTGAGCCGCAACTATCAGCACAGACACCAGAGACGGGCATGAAACGCTAGGGCTGCTGCAGCAGCCACCAAGAAGCCTGTGTGCAAGCACAGGTCACTATCCACACCTCCCCTCCTGGGAGCCCGTGCAGCCCCCCACTGCCAGTGTCCCGTGATCCAAGGACAACTTCCCTGGGAGAACACACAGCACGCCTCAGGCTGCTGAAACATCATGCCGGCCTTTGCCACTGCAGGCTCACCTGCATTCCATACCCTTCCCTCCCCCTGGCCTGAGTGAGCCAGCGCCCCCAAATCAGCTGCTGCTTTAACCCCATCCTGTCTGAGTGGGGAAGAGATTCCCTCAGGCGACCTACACACAGAGGCAGGGCCAAATCCAAAGCTGAACCCCAGGAGCTGTGCGAACAAAGAAAAGAGAGGGAATCTCTCCCAGCAGCCTCAGGAGCAGCTGATTAAATCTCCATAATCACCTTGATGTACCCTGCATCTGTGGAATACCTGAATAGACAACGAATCATCCCAAATTGAGGAGGTGGACTTTGGGAGCAACTGTAGACTTGGGGTTTACTTTCTGCATCTAATTTGTTTCTGGCTTTATGTTTATTTTAGTTTAGTATTTAGAGCTTATTATCACTGGTAGATTTGTTTATTGATTTCATTGCTCTCTTCATGTTCTTTTATATGTATAAATTTTCCTTTCTCTCTCTCTTTTTTAAAAAATAAATTTATTTACTTATTTATTTATTTTGGCTGCGTTGGGTCTTTGTTGATGCGTGTGGGCTTTCTCTACTTGCGGCAAGTGGGGGCTGCTCTTCATTGCAGTGTGCAGGCTTCTGATTGTGGTGGCTGATCTTGTTGCGGAGCATGGGCTCTAGGCGCGCGGGCTTCAGTACTTGTGGCATGCAGCCTTCAGTAGTTGTGGCTCACAGGCTCTAGAGCTCAGGCTCAGTAGTTGTGGCACGCGGGCTTAGCTGCTCCGCGGAATGTGGAATCTTCCCAGATCAGGGCTCGAACCCATGTCCCCAGCATTGGCAGGCAGATTCTTAACCACTGCACCACCAGGGAAGCCCCTCCTTTTTTTCTTTTTGTGAGTGTGTATGTGTGTGCTTCTTTGTGTGATTTTGTCTGTACAGCTTCACTTTTACCATTTGGCCTAGGGTTCATTCTGTCCATTTTGTTTTTTGTTTTCCTTTTTTGTATAGTTTTTAGTGCTTGTTATCATTGGTGGATTTGTTTTTTGGTTTGGTTGCTGTCTTCTTTCTTTCCTTTGTTTTTATTACTTTTTAATTTTTTTAATTTTTAATAATATATTTTTAATTTTTATTTTAATTCTTTTCTTTTCTTTTTTTCTTTTTCTTTCTCTCTTTTCTTCCGAGCCGAGTGGGTGACAGGGTCTTGGTGCTCTGGACAGGTGTCAGGCCTGAGGCTCTGAGGTGGGAGAGCTGAGTTCAGGACAATGGACCACCTGAGACCTCCCGGCCCCACATAATATCAAATGGCAAAAGCTCTCACACAGAGATCTCCATCTCAACGCTAAGACCCAGCTCCACTCAACAACTAGCAAGCTACAGTGCTAGACACCTGTGCCAAACAACTAGCAAGATAGGAACACAACCCTACCCATTAGCAGAGAGGCTGCCAGAAAATCATACTAAGTTCACAGACACCCCAAAACGCACCACCGGATGTGGTCCTGTCCACCAGAAAGACAAGATCCAGCCTCATCCACCAGAACACAGGCAGCAGTCCCCTTCACCAGAAAGCCTACACAACTCACTGAACCAAACTGACCCACTGGGGGCAGAAACCAAAAACAACGGGAACTATGAACATGCAACCTGCGAAAAGGAGACCCCAAACACAGTAAGTTAAGCAAAATGAGAAGACAGAGAAATACACAGCAGATGAAGGAGCAAGTTAAAAACCCAACAGACCAAACAAATGAAGAGGAAATAGGCAGCCTACCTGAAAAAGAATTCAGTAATGATAGTAAAGATGATCCAAAATCTTGGAAATAGAATGGAGAAAATACAAGAAACGTTTAACAAGGACCTAGGAGAACTAAAGAGCAAACAAACAACGATGAACAACACAATAAATGAAAATTTAAAATCTCTAGAAGGAATCAATAGCAGAATAACTGAGGCAGAAGAACAGATAAGTGACCTGGAAGATAAAAGATTGGAAATAACTATCACTAAGCAGAATGAAGAAAAAAGACTGAAAAGAATTGAGACAGTCTCAGAGACCTCTGGAACAACATTAAATGTACTGACATTCTAATTATAAGGGTCCCAGAAGAAGAGAAAAAAAAGGGACTGAGAAAATATTTGAAGAGATTATAGCTGAAAAATTCCCTAATATGGGAAAGGAAATAGTCAATCAAGTACAAGAAGCACAGGGAGTCCCATATAGGAAAAATCCAAGGAGAAACATGTCAAGACACATATTAAGCAAACTATCAAAAATTAAATACAAAGGAAAAATATTAAAAGCAGCAAGGGAAAGGCAACAAATAACATACATGGGAATCCCCATAAGGTTAACAGCTGATCCGTCAGCAGAAACTTTGCAAGCCAGAAGGGAGTTGCAGGACATATTTAAAGTGATGAAAGGGAAAAACCTACAACCAAGATTACTCTACCTAGCAAGGATCTCATTCAGACTCCACGGAGAAATTAAAAGCTTTACAGACAAGCAAAACCTAAGAGAATTCAGCATCACCAAACCAGCTTTACAGCAAATGCTAAAGGAACTTCTCTAGGCAGGAAACACAAGAGAAGGAAAAGACCAACAATAACAATCCCAAAACAATTAAGAAAATGGTAATAGGAACATACATATGGATAATTACCTTAAATGTAAATGGATTAAATGCTCCAACAAAAAGACATATACTGGCTGAATGGACACAAAACAAGACCCGTATATATGCTGTCTACAAGAGACCCACTTCAGACGTAGGGACACATACAGACTGAAAGTGAGGGGACGGAAAAAGATATTCCATGCAAATGGAAATCAAAAGAAAGCTGGCGTAGCAACTCTCATATCAGACAAAATAGACTTTAAAATAAAGACTATTACAAGAGACAAAGAAGAACACTACATAATGATCAAGGGATCAATCCAAGAAGAAGATGTAACAATTGTAAATATTTATGCACCAAACATAGGAGCACCCCAATACTTAAGGCATATGTTAACAGCCATAAAAGGGGAAACTGAAGTAACACAATCGTAGTAGGGGACTTTAACACTCCACTTTCACCAATGGACAGATCATCCAAAATGAAAGTAAATAAGGAAACACAAGCTTTAAATGACACATTAAACAAGATGGACTTAATTGATATTTATAGGATGTTCCATCCAAAAACAACAGAATACACATTTTTCTCAAGTGCTCATGGAACATTCTCCAGGATAGATCATATCTTGGGTCACAAATCAAGCCTTGGTAAATTTAAGAAAATTGAAATCATATCAAGTATCTTTTCTGACCACAACGCTACGAGACTAGATATCAATTACAGGAAAAAACTGTATAAAATACAAACCCATGGAGGTTAAACAATACACTACTACATAACCAAGAGATCACTGAAGAAATCAAAGAGGAAATCAAAAAATACCTAGAGCAAATGACAATGAAAACACGATGGCCCAAACCCTATGGGATGCAGCAAAAGCAGTTCTAAGAGGGAAGTTTATAGCAATACAATCCTACCTCAAGAAACAAGAAACATCTCAAATAAATAACCTAACCTTACACCTAAAGCAAATAGAGAAAGAAGAACAAAAAACCCCAAAGTTAGCAGAAGGAAAGAAATCATAAATATCAGATCAGAAATAAATGAAAAAGAATTGAAGGAAACAATAGCAAATATCAATCAAACTAAAAGCTGGTTCTTTGAGAAGATAAACAAAATTGATAAGTCATTAGCCAGAGTCATCAAGACAAAAAGGGGAAAGACTCAAATCAATAGAATTAGAAATGAAAAAGGAGAAGTAACAACTGACAGTGCAGAAATACAAAGGATCATGAGAGATTACTACAAGCAACTCTGTGCCAATAAAATGGACAACCTGGAAGAAATGGACAAATTCTTAGAAAAGCACAACCTTCTGAGACTGAACCTGGAAGAAACAGAAAATATAAACAGACCAATCACAAGCATTGAAATTGAAACTGTGATTAAAAATCTTCCAAAAAACAAAAGCCCAGGACCAGATGGCTTCACAGGCAAATTCTATCAAACATGTAGAGAAGAGCTAACACCTAACCTTCTCAAACTCTTCCAAAATATAGCAGAGGGAGGAACGCTCCCACACTCATTCTACAAGGCCACCATCACCCTGATACCAAAAGCAGACAAAGATGTCACACAAAAAAGAAAAGTACAGGCCAATATCACTGATGAACACAGATGCAAAAATCTGCAACAAAATACTAGCAAACAGAACCCAACAGCACATTGAAAGGATCATACACCACGATCAAGAGGGGTTTACCTCAGGAATGCAAGGATTCTTCAGTATATGCAAATCAATCAATGTGATACACCATATTAACAAATTGAAGGAGAAAAACCATATGATCATCTCAATAGATGCAGAAAAAGATTTTAACAAAATTGAACACCCATTTATGATAAAAACCCTCCAGAAAGTAGGCATAGAGGGAACTTTCCTCAACATAATAAAGGCCATATATGACAAACCCACAGGCAACATCGTTCTCAATGGTGAAAAACTGAAACCATTTCCACTAAGATCAGGAACAAGGCAAGGTTGGCCACTCTCACGACTATTATTCCACATAGTTTTGGAAGTTTTAGCCACAGATATCAGAGATGAAAAAGAAATAAAGGGAATCCAAATCGGAAAAGAAGTAAAACTTTCACTGTTTGCAGATGACATGATACTATACATAGAGAATCCTAAAGATGCTACCATAAAACCACTAGAGGTAATCAATGAATGTGGTAAACTAACAGGATACAAAATTAATGCATAGGAATCTCTAGCATTCCTATACACTAATGATGAAAAATCTGAAAGAGAAATTAAGGAAACACTCCCATTTACCATTGCAACAAAAAGAATAAAATACCTAGGAATAAACCTACTTAAGGAGACAAAAGACCGGGCTGCAGAAAACTATAAGATACTGATGAAAGAAATTAAAGATGATACAAACAGATGGAGAGATATACCATGTACCTGGATTGGAAGAATCAACATTGTGAAAGTGACAGTACTACCCAAAGCAATCTGCAGATTAAATACAATCCCTATCAAACTACCAATGGCATTTTTCAGAGAACTAGAACAAAAAATTTCATAATTTGTATGGAAACACAAAAGACCCAAAATAGCCAAAGCAATCTTGAGAAAGAAAATCGGAGCTGGAGGAATCACGCTCCTTGACTTCAGAGTATAATACAAAGCTACAGTAATCAAGACAGTATGGTACTGGCACAAAAACAGGATAGAAAGCCCAGAGATAAACTCAGGCACATATGGTCACCTTACCTTTGATAAAAGAGGCAAGTATATACAATGGAGAAAAGACAGCCTCTACAATAAGTGGTGCTGGGACAACTGGACAGCTACATGTAAAAGAATGAAATTAGAACATTCTCTAACACAAAAATGTATTCAAAATGGATTAAAGACCTAAATGTAAGGCCAGACACTATAAAACTCTCAGAGGAAAACATAAGCTGAACACTCTATGTCATAAATCATAGCAAGATCCTTTTTGACCCACCTCCTAGCGAAATGGAAATAAAAACAAAAATAAACAAATGGTACCTAATGAAACTTAAAAGCTTTTGCACAGCAAAGGAAACCATAAATAAGACGAAAAGACAACCCTCATAATGGGAGAAAATATTTGCAAACGAAGCAACTGACAAGGGATTAATATCCACAGCAAAGGAAACCATAAATAAGACGAAAAGACAACCCTCATAATGGGAGAAAATATTTGCAAACGAAGCAACTGACAAGGGATTAATATCCAAAATAAAAAAGCAGCTCATGCAGCTCAATGTCAAAAAAACAAACAACCCAGTCCAAAAATGGGCAGAAGACCTAAATAGACATTTCTCCAAAGAAGATATACAGATTGCCAACAAACACATGAAGGATGCTCACCATCACTAATCATTAGAGAAATGCAAATCTAAACTACAGTGAGGTATCACCTCACACCTGTCAGAATGGCCATCATCAAACAATCTACAAACAATAAATGCTGGATAGGGTGTGGAGGAAAGGGAACCCTCTTGCACTCTTGGTGGGAATGTAAATTGATACAGCTATTATGGAGAACAGTATGGATGTTCCTTAAAAAATTAAAAAGAGAACTACCATATGACCCAGCAATCCCACTACTGGGCACATACCCTGAAAAAACCGTAATCCCAAGAGTCATGTACCACAATATTCACTGCAGCACTATTTACAGTAGCGAGGACATGGAAGCAACCTAAGTGTCCATCGACAGATCAATGGATAAAGAAGATGTGGCACATATATACTGGACTCTAGGACACAGGGAGGGGGAAGGGTAAGCTGGGACGAAGTGAGAGAGTGGCATGGATATATATACACTACCAAATGTAAAACAGATAGCTAGTGGGAAGCAGCCGCATAGCACAGGGAGATCAGCTCAGTGCTTTGTGACCACCTAGAGGGGTGGGATAGGGAGGGTGGGAGGGAGACACAAGAGGGAGGAGATATAAGGATATACGTATATGTATAGCTGATTCACTTTGTTATACAGCAGCAACTAACACGACAATGTAAAGCAATTATACTCCAATAAAGATGTTAAAAAATAAAGAAAAACAACAATGACAAACAAAAATAAAGACATATAGATAAAGAGAAATCTTAGAATACTATTTCGACTCCAATGGTCAGTTACGTTAGTTAAAAATAAATAAGCATAAACACATATAGAACTTCCCATTAATTTTAAATGTCTTTTGAGTAATATATATTTCTTTCATAACTAACGTTTTTGGTTGTTTGTTTTTCCTTTAAACTTTATGCAGTGGTATTTTTAACCTTTCGGAGAGGAAATGAATTATAGGAAAGTGCCTAGAAATACAAGATTTCCTTTCGAGAGGCTGCCAGGAATGGCAGGAACGGTGATGGATCCAATTTGGAAATGGAAATTATTTCCCCTTGAAATTATTACCATTAATGAGCCTCAATTTTCAGCAGACTATTTCAAAATGGATAAAAGAATAATCTTTCAAATTGCTAAATGCAATAGTCTCTAAACTAATAATGTTTCCTCAAACTGATAAAAGCATCACCATTTTGGTGGCAAAAATAAAGATTAAATTATTCTAAGTCACTGCTAATTAGTTTTCGCTGTGTTGTGTTTTCTACACTATTCAGATTTCTAGAGCACTGAAGAAATGACAAAAGTTTTAGAGTACTGTTAAATTTAATTTTTTTTTAAATGGCATTATTGCCTTATAACTGAGCAAAGCACTTGTGGAAAATTAGAGAGAAAGCTTCCTACATTTGCTTCAGTACAGAAAATAGAATTTGTGGGCTTCTTTCAAGGATTATTTATTTGTTTATTCCTTATGACTTCTGTTTTCGTTAGAATATTCACAACAGGTTCAGCAAGCTTCTGGGCCTGAATACACACAAGAAATACAGGAAGTCTTTCTGATAAAACAATCCTTAAATACATGCCACATTCCCTTCAGTTAACAAAGTGCTATTTGCGAAAGTCCAATATTCCAGGAGGATTCAGTTTATCAATAGTCATACTTCAATGTGAATTCCTCTTCCAAGTTGTAAAGCTAATAATGAAAGCCCTTGCACTGAAGTAAAAGCATAACTTTCACTGCTTAGTAACTCAGTGTGACCTTGGGCATGTTAATTAATATCTGAGATCCTCAGGTTCCTCGTTTGTGAAATGGAAAATAAGAGCACTTACTAATTATGGTTCTTGGGAAATAATTAAATTAAAGAATAGTATTAAGAGCGCCCATGACTATTCTTATCATTTTTGGAATGTATTTTCTGTACAAGGCAAGGTGCCCAATGCCCCACAGGCATGATCTACTTCAATTTCCACAGGAGATATAGATGACGCTTGAGTGTGCTTAGCCAAACAGGAAGTGTGGGGAACTAAGAGTAGGGTCCATGCAAGGACACTTCAATTTGTGATTTAAGGTCAGAAAGACCAGAAGGTGACCACCAGGAAGGGGCAACAGGGGAACTAGAGGCAGGGGGTCGGGAGTGGGAGGGAAGAAGAAAACCCCTGGTATCTAGTTTCTATAAAGTCTTGATGGCTCAGCTTTGGCCAGAATGTCCAGTCCTGCTCTAAAAGCTTGTTACAATAGAAAAACAAATTTTCCTTATATTTCTTAATGATATTTTCAAATTAACACCAGTTAAGATTCACAATTACGTAATTTTTTTTTAAAAATGAGAAAAGAGTTTAACAGTGTTGTGAAGAGTCTCAGAAATATTTTATGGCTCATGTATAGGGTTTTAGGGAAATGAACTAAAAAAAAGATGAGTTTTACATTTAAAAAGTAAACTGTGCATGGCAAAGTAGAGGAAGGAGAACAACATTCCCTTTCTTAGGTGAATAGTTTGGTTATTTATAGCTATTTTTTTAATAAAGAGAGTGGATTCACATTTTACCAAACTAAATTTCTATTCTCAGCAAAAAAAAAAAAAAAGGTTAAATATATAATAATGTCCAAACTTCAAAG
Organism: Physeter macrocephalus; assembly: GCF_002837175.3. Classification (NCBI taxonomy): domain Eukaryota; kingdom Metazoa; phylum Chordata; class Mammalia; order Artiodactyla; family Physeteridae; genus Physeter; species Physeter macrocephalus. Next base: position 67,405,024 of record NC_041228.1, read on the forward strand.
TCTGACCCCTCTTTCGCACTTTCTTGTCTACTTTTCTTAATTCTCATCCGTATAATATTTCTTAAAAATAGTAGTGACATATTTGATTGAATAAATATTTAATTTATTTGAAAGCACTCAATTAAAAGCAGTATTTAAAATACAACTCGAATTTGTTTGCTTGTTTTACTTCTACTGCTTTTGAATTTAGAAGCAAAACATTCCATTAAATGTAGGTATAGTCCGGAAAAAAGGAAAACATAATGAATGTTAGCAGAAATTAAAGATTAAATTATTCTAAGACTGAAAATGAACCTCACTTCCACTCACTCAAAATGCATTTCATGGCTTTTTCAAGAAAGGGATTAATCATAAATCTCTGAGGAACAATTTTAAGAATAGTTTCAATCAACTAACACCCTCTTCTGATAGTGCAACAATGGTACTTTATTGGTTAAATAAGACACTACATACGCACTGTTACAAATCTCCAGAAATGGTCACAATTGGTCAGAATTCCTCAGAAGTGGTCGCAAGGTTTGTGAGGAAGGCAAGTTTTGTCCATGTCGCTGCGACCAACATTGCCAAAGGCTATGCTGCTTTGTAAAGAGAGGGGGGTTCACAGGCTCATGTACCCACTCTTAACATTCAGGAAATCTCAACTCTGGGAATTGTTCCTTCCTCTTTTCAAAAGCTATTTAATGTTTTGTTTATAAATACTGTGCAAAACCCCAAAGGAAAACTAAAGGATTCATCTTTTAAAGGATCCTAAGAAGAATTTTACAGGAAAAAAAAACAAATGCATGAAGGAAGGTAACTTAGAAACTGACAATGGTTATAATAAAATATTCCCTTTTGTTTAAAAAAGAGAAAATGCTCAAGTTTCTGGGTGATTTTAATTATTCTCTGAGAATAGGAAGATACCTTTTAAAGAGGTAAAAGTTAGGAGTAACAGTTTTGGGTGCCAGCTTTTTGCATAGGGGGTGAAGAAACCAAATATCCCCAAGAATGTGCTTGTGGAGAAGGAACCAGCATTGCATGTCCCATTTAGTTTAAAGAAAATCACCACCAGAGACTCAGGGAATAGGTACTTAACAACACTTTACAAGGAAGGGATACCACATTCCAGGACATAGTACATAACTAAAAAAAAGACCTTTATCTGATGCCATGTCCCAAAGAGGTAGAATACATGGGTCTAGGAACCAAGGGTAGAAGCAGAAACAGCCATGCTAGCATCTGTGGAGGGTTAAATTGTATCCCTGAAAAAAATATGACAAAGTCCTAACCCCTGGTGGCTGCAAATGTGACCTAATTTTGATACAGGGTCTAACAGATGCAATCAAATTAAAATGAGGTCATACTGGATTAGGGTGCGCCAGAATCCAATGACCGTTGTCCTTTTAAGAAAAGGGAGATTTGGACAGAGACACAGAGACAGACACACAGAGGGAAGAAGGCCATGTGAAGACAGAGACAGAGACTGTAATTATGCTGCCAAAAGCCAAGGCATGCTGGTAACCACCAGATGCCAGAAGGGGTAAGAAAAGATACTTCCTTAGAGCCTGCCAAGGGGACATGGCTTGTGAACATCTTGGTTTCAGACTTCTAGCCTCCAGAACTATGACAGAATAAATTTCTATTGTTTTAAACCACCCAGTTTGTGGTCATTTTTATGGCAGTGTTGGAAACTTGTCAATTCCAGTGGCCCACTTGGGGTATGTGTGCTTCCCATCCCTGAAATTCTGGCTCCATAGTTTTAAGGGTCCTGATCCCCAAAGGGGCACACTTTCCCTAGGAGACAAAGAAGGGGCCCCACTGAACTGTAAACTCTGGTTGACACCCGGGCACCTGAGTCTCCTTGTGCCAAGGCACCATCCAACAAGAAAAGAAATCACCATCTTGGCAGGCTAATCTACCCCGATCATCATAAGGAAGCAGGGCTATTGTTACATAACGAGGACAAGAAGGAATACGTCTGGCATCCAGGTAATCCGCTCAGGTCCCTCTTGGTACCCCCTCGCCCAGGTTTGATGGTAAATGGACACACGCAGCAATCCTGGCCTGAGAAGGGCATAGTGACACCAGGGAATCAGGCCTCCTGGGGCTGAAGGTCTTAGTCATGCCACCGAGACCAGCAGAGGCTCAGGCTGAGAACGAGGCTACCGTACAAAGGATGGCATAAGAGGGAAAATGAGAATCTGTTGTAGCCCCAAGACCATCTGCAGCAGCAAGGACTATAGCTTGTCCCATTAATATGCTGCTAAATTATCCCCCCAGGAACAGAGGCCCATCACAGTCAGGAAGGACACCCTCCCTACACAAAGGAACAGATCAAGATGCGGACTATGGCAGATACTATAAAGCTACCCACTCAGATCCCCTTTCAGAAACGAAGGGCTCTTTGCCCAGCTGCTGGGATTGCCAGAAGACATCCCTCAGCTGTCAGCTCTACAGGGCATCTTCAGCCTCTGCTAAAAAAAACTGTCCCACCCAAATCACGTCTCCTTCTCGGTGTAGCCCAGGTCCTAATGACCTAACAACGCAGAAGCAAAAAGGCCCAGTTCTCATTGCCCCGGCTCCCCAGAATCTAGAAGTGTCAAACGCTTGTGAAATGGATTAATGTAACTAAGCAAAGATTAACTAGATAACTGCACAGTGGTTTATAATCCACATCGCTCTGTGCTTTCTCACTCTTGGTGGATATCAGAATCACCTGGAAAGCTTCTAAAATATACTGGTATTTGTGCCCCAATTCCCAGAGATTCTGACTTCATTGGTTCGGTGTGGAACCAAGGAACCAAGCATGAGACAGCATGAAAGCAAGCCAGAGACCCTGGATATCTATCCTCCTTGGACTTCCATTTTCACCCAGTTTATAGTTACTTGCTTTATCTTACCAGGGGCTCAGGGATCCTAAAAGGATTAATTCTCTGACTTGTAGGAAGTAATTCTAGAAGACTGCTTTAGTGTGATCTTTACCTTCTAGCATTGGTACCACGGACAACCTTAGGAGCGCTGACTCTAATACATTTCCCAGGAAATTTTCAAACTCATCTACTCTTCTCTTTATTATTTGCTAACAAAGACTCACATACCCACAAAACTAAAACCTTTCAATTAAACTTTCATCCCAGGAATAGACTCCATTTGGAATCTCTCCCATTTGCCACCCCTTTCAATTACCAGATGGTAATCGCTGCTCAAGCTAGGGCTGAATTTCCTGTGCTTCTCTCAAGCTGATGAAAACTCAAAGAGTTACTAATGATTCCTCATGGGAGTTTTATGAATGCAGCGGAACCTCTGCAATAAAACCTAATGTTTGCTAGAGTTTTTCTTTACATTACACTGTAAAAGCAACAGTGTACTCATTGAAATCATATATATTTCAGGATTCTTTTTAAATTAGCTTTGGCCACAGTTATAAAATAGAGGTTACTTGCAAAATCATTTTTTCCCTATGCACACTGGCTGCTGGGTATGAATATTCAGCTATTTATGGGTGGTGTATCACAAATGTAATCACTTTTTTAGAAAAGATGATTAATGCCATCTGTCATCTCAGTAATGATTTCAAAGACAGAATTTTTTAAAAGAGAGAAACAAAGGAAAAGACATGAAGAGCCTGTAACGAGGGCAAGGTCTGGTTAAACCCTATAAAAGTTAATATTCCAGACCAGCAGCCTTTCCTTTCTTCCAAAACTACTGATCTCTGTAATGGCTTTTAACATATTTTAGACTAAACTATTCTCCTAACATAGCTCCAAAGGTCTATTTTTGCTCAATTTCTTTTTCTTTTTTATTTCTTTTCATTGCAGATTCTTTTATTACCTACATGGACCCTATCACATAAATGAAAATACCTTCTAATAACTCCTAAGATCTCTGTGCTGAAATTTTTCTCTGCTTAAATGTATTCTTGCCAAGTATCTGAGGTAGTCGTCTTTAAACTATGGCAATTGGAGGAAGAGTAATCTATCTTTTAGAATTATAACAACATGCATGTGGTACAAAGCAGAATTTTCACTTGGCAGTGAATTTAGATTTCATATGCCTCTCTGTTCTTCCGTTACTGAAATGGATTTTATTCCTCTACTTTTCTCATTTTTTATTAGAATATAAAAATTCTACAGCAATACCAATGCAGTCTTGAAAACTCAAAAGAAGAAAAAATGAAATGTTCTGTGGTACCACTCAGAGAAATTGATACAATCTTGATCACAGCATGAATTTTAAAAAAAAATCACAGACAAAAAGATACTACACAATAATCTGAATTTCTGATCTTTTCTGGCAGCATTTGTGACCACAGAAATAAAAAAGATCCAGGACCTTCCCTGGGAAATCACTTCACTGCAAGAATCTTCTTATTCATGTTATTCTTAATTTCTTCTACTGCAGTTAACACTCATTGTTTATTTGCCAAAACAATTTTTTTATTATGAAAGGAATACATTTTTACTGACAAAAAAATTGACACAATGCAAAAAAACTTAAAGAATAAAATATCATCAATTTAATCATCCAATGATACATTTTACACACATGTAAGTATATACATACATGTATGACATAATTGAGACTATAATATAAATTCTTATTATCAAACTTCTTCTATCTCATAAAATATCTTAACCAACCAATTTTAATGGTTCTACCAAAATTTATTTAAGCCAAATTAATTTATCTTTATTTAAGCCACTCATGCCTTATTTCTCCACTATAAATAACGCTGCAATCCTATTTGATAAATATTTAAACCATACGCAATTCTTTCCTTAACAAACATTCCCATCAGTAAACATATTACCTAGGCACTATGAATAAATTTTTGAATTAATGAAAAAAAAGGATGGTCACAACTACATTTTAAAAAATTGATAAAGATAAATAATTTAAGTACCTGAAGTATAACAAAGAAAGCAGTTTACCTTGTGCAAAAAGAACAGGATGAATTTTAAACCCTCCTCCGTTTTTCAACCTTTGAGGCAGCTGTTCAAAATGATAACTATCGATGTAGAAGTAAACTTTCAGAGCTTGCCGGCTTCCTTCAGCTTGATAAGTAAGAGGAACATCTAAAATGACATTTGATGTTATATTACTTCCTAAAATCAGGATATTTGATTTAGTATATCTGTTAAGCTTTAAAAAGAATCCCGAAAATTACTAGAAACTAATATACTAAAAGTACCCACGTATATTAAAGCTCAGGTTTGGCGTACTGACACTGCTATTTGGTGAAAGAGTATTCAATCAGGTTCTCATTAGCTAAAGCAACAGATTTATTACTGTACTGTATATAAAATTCTGTAATAGAAAACTTCATTACACTTTAACACACCAGGTGTCTCACTTAACTAAATGAGAAGTTTAGCTACACATGGTTTGGAATCACAATTTCCCAGGATTGCTGCCTCATTCATATTTTAGTCAAGATGAGTCCGTGGGGTACACTTCTGAAGTAGTGTGCAAGAAACTGATGCATAGCAACCATTATCAAAATTAGCATGTGTTTTGCAAGTTCCATTCCCTGGGCACCAGATCAAAAATGCCCTACCTGCCCCTTCATTTTCATCCTTTGCTTTTTTTCTATTTCCTGTCATGAATTCATATTATCTTCTAATTTATTATCAAAATAACTCATTTATCTCACTTATTATTTATCTCTGTTTAGTTCTCTATTGTATCCAACACTTGGCCATAAGTAGGCACTTAAGCAATTTTCGATGAATGAATGATTATAATTCCTAGATAACAGATTAAATGAATATTTATTGAGTCCCTATTTATTGTACTAGACATTGGAAATGTGCAAATAAATAAAAACCATTCTCAGCCCTGACAGATCTGTTTAGATCTTCTACCATAATGCATAGGGGATCCTCACACTTATGAACAAACAAGAAACAGAAAAATAACAAACTGCTAAAGAGTTCTTGGACTGATAGACACATCTTAAACCTATTTGTGACAATGTTGAAATGGTAGATAAATGATCGTAACTTGCAGAAACTAAAAGATATAGAGATTAAGCCCTAGGTGTTGCTACTTCTCTGGATGTATACTTCTAAAACAATGCCTTTGTTCGGTTTAAGGATGGCCAATTGCTAAAGGAAAGGGATACTTTTCAATCTTTCAATTCAATTTCGTAAAGTAACTTCTTTGCAACACTAGATACCACCAAGTTCTGCTGAAATTCTATTCTTCATCTGCACAGCAAGTTTGTTTATCCTTCTACGTTTATAACCATAAAGCCTTTCTGCCTGATGCACTGTATAAACTGAATTGATATTTGTTCATTCATTTACCTGAAAAAAAGTATTGGCCTTTTTGTTCCAGGCATCTCTTGAGTGCTGGATATACAGCAATGAACAAGATAGGTTTTGCCGTCTTGGAAATTGTACAGGATGAATAAATGAATCAAGATAGTTAATGTGATTATATTTGTACACACTATGTTTTCTGACACTTGGATAAAATAATTTTTAATTTTCATTTTTAAGCTGGCAAAAATGTAGACTATGTGTCTACTTCTTCAGAATTAAATTATAAATTTTATCAATTATTGTCAGATCAAACAATTATAATGTCTCTGTATAGTCTTGGCTCTAAACACTGTTTTCATTGCCTGCTAACACACTGTCTACAGGATCAACTGAAGATAAGGAGTGGATACCCAATTCAATCAATTTTGCTAAGTAATTATTATATATCTGAGCGAACGTTTTGGTGGCCTCAGAGATTATCCACATAGCCAGAAATGTTAGGGCAGTTCTGTTATTAAAAGAAGTCTTCACATGAAAAAAGCAGCAGAAAGGACAAATTGTGATCCCACTTATACGAGGTACGTAGCATAGGCAAATTCAGAGCCAGAAAGTGGAAGAGAGGTTACCAGGAATTGGAGAAGTGGGGGAGGGTAGTGATTGTTTAAGGAGTATGGAATTTCTGTTTGGGAAGATGAAAAAGTTCCGGAGACGGATGGTGGAAATGGTTGCACAACATTTTGAATGAACTTAATATCACTGAATTGTATACTGAAAATGGGCTAAATGGTAAATTTTATGGTATGTATATTTCACCACAATAACAAAAAAGAAAGAAAAGGCAATCTTGAGTAGCACAATATTTGACACACACACTCCAAAAAAGTTTTAGAGGTCAGACTAATAGCTAAAAACAAAAGTATAAAATTAGCTGTAAATTTAATTTATATATACTTTCTATCACTTCCCCAGCTGGTTATTACTATTTTACCCTAAATATAATATTTTATATAAAACTTAAACTGCATATCAAATATATTCATATCAAAGTTATGACATATGTTGTTGTCTGATGCCAAAGAAATTTTACAAAACATACATGAAATATTTAACTACTTACTTGCAACCAGTGGTTCCTCTTCTGATGGTTTAAAGTAAAAAGAAACCTTTTCCAAGTCAAATAGTGCAACCAGTGTATCTTCTAGCATGGCTTGTTCATCTGTCTAGAAAGAAAGAGAAACAATACATGATATGATAGGATTGTTTGGGATAAAACATAATATAGCATAATACAACGTAACAACTCCAGACCAAAACTAGGTTCACTTGTGTTTTCTTTAAGTACAAACCAAATTATCAACACATCTAAGAATTTACTGCCTAAAATGAAATTAACAAATCCTCAGTTACGTTTCTTTTGTAGTTTTATATTTTCCCTTTTCTCTGCTGTCTAAATGATTTTTTCAGTCTGTTTCGTAGCTAGATTCTAATTCTATTGATTTTGTTTATCAGTTACAAATGTGTACACAAAGAAACATACTATTTGCCTCTAAATCTCTATCATCTTACAAATATAACAGCTGAAAGACAAAAATATTGTTTTGTTAAAAAGCCCAGTACATAATGGTCATCATACTTTACGATAAGATAACCTGTGCATTATTCAATTTGCAATTTGTGAAAACTGTGATAAAAGCAATTTGCATGTATGTAATGATTTTTCTTCCAAAGAGCCTGGGGAAAAGAATCATTTTCACTTGCCTTTATGGGGCCTTAATCTAGAATCTTGTGAATATGAGATTTGATTTGTTTTAATCATTCATTTCATTCCTACAGCATATTTTACAGCTGAGGCAGGTAAGGCCCAGACATGGTAAAAAGTTCACTGCATACCTCAGCGACATCATCTTTCTACTACTGGATCTGGCCTTCCTATTAGCAGTTCAGTGCCCTGTCTAAAGTCTTTTACTAATTTCCTCATGAAAGAATAATTAACCTAATCAAACACAACTTTTCTTTCAAAGATACATTTGTTTCCTTAAGAATGTCAATGATCCTTTTTAACAATAATTTTAACTTGCTTTACCTGCATTTTAAAAGTTGCTGTAAGCTTATAGCCATATTTTGGGGGCAGCATGAGTAGGGGGTGAAGGAGATGGTAAAGAATTTCCATCGTGTGTGGGAAAAAACCCACCAAGGCAGCCTCAGACCCCAAAGAAGGACGGCATGGATGCCAAAAGGTTAACAGCATCATCACCTTTGTACCTTAGTTTGGTACTTAATATAATGGATGGTACACAGTAAGTGCTGGATAAATGTTTTATAAGACTGTTACTTTTTAAAGTCCTTTGAAGCAGCAGAAAAATGCCACGAACCTGGAATTGTAGGGACAGGACTAAAGAATCAGCATTCTTCCACTTGAGAGGAATACACACAGGAAGAAATGTCCCAAACAGGCTGCGCTCTGATCGTAACTTGCAGATGTGGCTAAAGCCATACCCAAGGACCTAGGACTGCGCTCCGAGCCCAGGAACACACAGACCGCCAGTGCCTGCAGCTCCCAGGGAGCTCTTCACAGTTCAGGAGGCCCTTAGCGCTCTTGTTACAGAGGCAGAAAGGCTACAAGTTTCTTTGACTTTCTTTTTAACTACCTTTGAATTTTTTATTATCAATTCTTTAAATAAACTTAAGGGTTTCATAAGACCGATTTAAAACAAAAGTACAGCTTTCTTGAGATATAATTCACATACCATAAAATTCACCCACTTTAAGTATACAGCTCAGGGGTTTATATATATGCAGAGTTGTGTAACTATCACCATCATCCGATTTTAGAATATTTTCACCACCCCAAAAAAGAAACTCAGTACCCATTAGCATTCATCCTCCATATACCTTCCTCCAATCCTTAGCCTCAGTCAACCACTAGCCCATTTTCAGTCTCTAAAGTTTGCCTATTATATTATTACATAATAATGTAATCAAATAATATGTGGTCTTTTGTAACTGGTTTATTTCTCTTAACATGTTTCCAAGGTTCATCCATGTTGTAGCATGTTATCAGTACCTCACTCCTTTTTACTGCTGAATAATACTTCATTGTATGGATATACCCCAACTTGTTTATCCACTCATCAGACAGCTCACGGACGTTTGAGGTGTTTCCACCTTTTAGGTATTATGAATAATCTTGCCAGGAACATTTGTGTACAAGTTTTGCTAGAATATAAGTTTTCTTTTCTCTTGGATATTACCTAGGAGTAGAATTTCTGGGTCATATGGAAATTCCACGTTTATTAACATTTTGAGGAACTGCTGAAATGTTTTCCAAAATGGCTGCACTATTTTCCATTCCCCCCAGCAGTGTCTGAGGGTTACAATTTCTCCACATCCTCACCAACACTTGTGCCTGTCTGTCTTTTGGATTGTAGCCATCCACATCACTGGGACATAGTATCTCATTGTAGTTTTGAGTTGCACGTCCCCAATGGCTAATGATGTTAATCGTCTTTTCACGTGCTTTTGGCCATTTTATATCTTCTTTGGAGAAACGGCCATTCAAATCCTTTGCCTGATTTTTAATCGAGATGTCTTTTTATTCTTTAGTTTTAAGGATTCTTTATATAGTCTGGATATGTCACTTACCAGATGTATGAATTACAAATATTTTCCCCCATTCCTTGAAATTTCAAATAAATGTACCAGTACTTGACTAGACAATGGCAGTTTTTAAGTAAGAAAAGAATAGAAATGAAGCCTCATTCATTAATTAATTTGTTCAACAAACACTTAAAGCCTACCATGTATTAGGAAGAGGGCATCTTATCTTATGTAATTTTTATTTGACAGGCAATGATTCATTAGTATTTATTTTGTTTTTAAACACTTTTCAAGTGACTTATTTCAAAGTTTTCATTAAGTAAATCTTTCTTATTTGGTTATATTAGCAACCAAATAAAAAACTGATCACCCACATGGAGTGTAGAGAGTCTTTTCAAAAGAATCTAATCCTGTTTCTCTGAATTTCACTCAGCTCAATGGACTTCCTTACCTTACCATTCCAGAACTTTTTATGACCGTGCAGTACAGCAATTACCCCCCTGTCCTCAATATCATTGAAGAAAAACATTATTTTGATGTATAAACTCATATACATTCGTTTAAAAACTCAACCATGTTACTTGGTAGCTACATTTTCTATGTGTACTTTAACAGATAAAATAGCCTCTCATGTTTCCAATCAAAATTATATTTAACACGCACCTTAAGTTTAAATAAACTGAACATATTTGCCTTTATACATCATGACAACTATCAGAACCACAGGAAGTATACGTGAAAAAACTCTAAGCTCACCACTGTTTTACCAAATATTTCGAGATGCTTTCTTCATCTCCGCTGTGGACAACTGACGCATAAACACGGAATATTTTACAGTAATTAAGGCAATGTTCTTAGATTCAACAGGAAAAACATGCACACAAAGGAAGGAAATAAAATCATTTAACACATGCAAATTTTAACCAGATTGTCAGACAGCATGGCATGCAAGTTGTCAGAGCTCTTCTAAGAGCACGTTCCAGAACATCAACCTCAGGGGGAGCGCGGGTCTCATGGCAGACTCTTCCTTCTGGACTGCAAATAAGCAACCGCAGCAGACAGATACTCTTTCCTCTGCTGACCTTTCTCGGCCGGTGCTTAGGGATACAGGAATTAGTAACAGATGGAGGCTTTCTCAGCTTTTAGCAGCCACTGAGAATAAAAATCAGGAAAGATATTTCCACATACTTATTAAAGCTATATTTGCCCATGGAAAAACATATCCTTTTAAAGGAGCTGGACGACTGTGGATACAATAATGAATAACCATGTTTTATTGGGAATAGGTCCCAATGTACGTTCCAGTTGACACAGCCAGTGGGAGGCATTGTGGTTCCTTACCAAGTTTGGTGACAGAAGTGACTGAAAGTGAAAAAGAACTCCTGCATTCGCTATCTGGTCCAGCCACCTTCTGCTGGCTTCCCAAGTTTCCATCTCATTTTCCTTGCTGTTGTCAAACATCTGGTTTAAGGCGGCCATGAGCTGCTCAGAGAAGGCACAGACCGTGGCCACAAGACTCTGGCAGAAAACCATGTCTCTTCGGAGCTGTGTCTCACTGTCTGTGATCCAGGAGAACATAAAGGCAGTTTTGGAAAATGTCATAGTTGAATAAGACCAATTCATTCAGCATTTGCATTCACTGATATTTCATCCTTTCCCTAAACTCACAGCATGGGAAAAATGTGAATTTGAGCTCTATTCATGAGAGCTCAAATTTGAGCTCAAATTCATACGTTTGAGCAAGTATGCCTTTTAGAAAACACTGAACACCCAAAAATGTTAGAAACGTTAATTCTTAATTGATATTGTAACTATTTTGCGATCACTAAATTGTTTTATAAAACCCAATAAAATAAGGCTTTATTTTATTTACTTTATTTTTCATGATGGAACACAATTTGTACTGGTGCATGACACTTTCCTAAAGAAAACTCAAAGCCCAGTTTTTCAGTTTGCGCTGTAAGTGAAATAAAATATTATTAGTACTAAATTTTAAAAAATTACCTACTAGACCTATTCAAATATTAATGTGAAACACACATGGGGAAGAGTATCATGTCCAATTGCTTGTAATAATATGCAAATCTGTATCTCCTGAAGTCACCTATTCAACTTTATAAGGTATAAACAGATCCAGTTCATAAATTCCTCTATTTTTTTGAAATAGGTAAAATATTTGCAGTTCTAGCATAAATTGATTTTTACTAGCATTCTGATTCTGCAATTAACTGGACTTTTGATTGACCCACTTGGAAGGTATGTTTACCCTGTGAATTGCCAGTCCTGGACCTCAGGTTTTTCAAATGGAAAGCAGCTGTGCCCCTGAGAACCTGATCCCAAAGGGTTCACTTCTCTGGGGCGTTGGATATAACACAAACTACATAAACAACATGAACACCAAGCCATACATTCTGTACATTGAGAAACCTCTTGTACTACAGGAACAACACAGGTAAATAACATCATACTCCCAAAAGTGTACTGAATATTTTGAGGGCTCAGGATCTTCTGAAATGAAGAAGCATTGTCAATAATTAGTGTATAACGTAGATAAACATGCTGCCTTTACTCAGCAATGAGTTCTTGCTTTATTGATAGAAAGGCATAGTTTTTAAGTTGTTTAACCAAGAACATGCAACACCTGTTTTTAATGACCGTCAAAGCATGTGTACACATAATTGCTGCTTCTTACTTAGTCTCACTGTTAGTAAAAGCTACTCTTGAAAATTTTGTTAGAAACAGGAAAATATATTAAAAATATTTAATTATATAATAAAAATATTCATTGACTAGGTTGAACTATATGAACTTGCTGTTTTAGTAGGTCAACATGATTGAATATGGCAATTCCATAGAGTTCAACCTGTTAATTTAACTAACAACATGTGTTAGACATTTCCTTTAAGGAGTCATATACTATGTGCCTGTTCTAATAGACAGAAAAGAGCTTTTTACAGGTCACTATAAAATGGCTAAACTGGGAAAGAACTTTGTCCAATTTCAACTAAGAAAAAAGCAAAACACTTATTCAGTTGTGCATAATTTCTAACTGGGTGTAGACATTCAACAAATACTTACTGAATGAAAAAAATGAACCAGTAGAGCAACTAACAAACAAATGAATTAAGTGAAATGAAAATGTATGAGCTCATTCCCTGGCTTCTTTTAGTTTGACTTAAAAGGGTGATTCTTCGTTCATCGGCCCTCTGGCTCCGGGCCACCCTCCTCCCCTCACCACCCAGCAAACTTGAAATCATTCTTCAAGAGTCAACTCATTGAACTATTAAAATATTATCTCCCTTTGGGGAATGTCCTCTCTCCTTCAGGAAGCCTGTGCATTTCTTTCTGCCCCCGCAGGTGTGGGGGTGTCTCCCCCTACTGAAGGGCTAATGACCTAGCATTGTGAGAGTCTGCTCACATGCTTGTCTTCCCCCAGGGACCGTCAGCACATCAACGCCAGAGGAAGTGGCATATCATGTGATTTATGCTCAGGGACTTGAGAGGCAGATAATCTGCTTTCAACTTCCCATTCTGCCAATTTTAATCTATACAATTCTAGGTATCAGATCCCTATTTGTAAAATAGGGGTTATTCCTACTTCTTAGATCTGTGATGAAGACAAATGAGATAAAAACATTTAAAGCACTTAGCAAGGTGAAAATGGACCGTGATATTATCATGATTCTCCTTTTCCCTAGCATCTAGCATGGTGCCTGGCACACGGGTGCTCGGTTTTATTGCTAAATAGAGAAGGAACATCATGATAAAGAAAGAAACCCGGGCTTCCCTGGTGGCGCAGTGGTTGAGAGTCCGCCTGCCGATGCAGGGGACACGGGTTCGTGCCCCGGTCCGGGAAGATCCCACATGCCGCGGAGCGGCTGGGCCCGTGAGCCACGGCCGCTGGGCCTGCGCGTCCGGAGCCTGTGCTCCGCAACGGGAGAGGCCACAACAGTGAGAGGCCCGCGTGCCGCAAAAAAAAAAAAAAAAAAAGAAAGAAAAAGAAAAAGAAAGAAACCCAATAAGCAAACTTTCAGCAAAAACATATAGGTCTTTTCCTTTTAATTATGCAGCTGTTCGAAAGTCACAAGTGTCCATCCTTTACCAAAGCTATTCTCATTCCTCATTTTTATCAATAAGAACTACAGCAAGAATCACAACAGCTGCTCCCAGCTTCCAGTAAAAGAAGAAAAGCAAGTTCTGGTTTTTTTGACAGCTTGTTTATTTTCGCCAAGTAAAAATTCCCTTGTAGTGGGAATACACTCAAAACAAATGGATTTTTACCTATCAAAGGCTTCCGTTTCATTTCAGTATTTAAGCGCCTACTTAAATTCATCTTCTACAGACATGTTTAAAAACATTAACACTTAATTTAGTCTCAACTGTTTAAAAAACTCAAATTCCATTGTAAGCTTGCTGATCTGAAAAGAATGAGATGGTTTCTAGACATGCAAGTAATCTGTCATTATTCTGAGATTGTAGGGGAAAGAAAGCAAAATAAACAAAGAAACAAAAAGCAGAGATCAGAGACAGAAAAAGACAGGAACAAAAGACAATTAAGAATAATGTTTAGCAGACCCAGTCCACCCTTTTCAAGTGAAAAGCATAATTTTATAGCCAACAATATGGAGTAATTTGTCTATGTTTGGTTATCATTCAAATGTAACAAAGAAAAAAGGAGTAAATCAAGTAGGAAAAAGGAGAATTATGATAGGAATAGAAAAATGAAATTGAAATCAAAATAAGAACAGCCATCTGAATATTAATAAATAAAGCAATGCATTCCAGGACCATTTCTGGAATTGGCAGAACTAAGTTTGAATTTCAAAACTGCACCTACTATATATTTATTCACCCAGTAAGGCATCTCTATGCCTAATTTTCTAGATGTCCCAAAATATGTGTTGATTGACTACCATGTGCTAGTTATTATTCATCTGCTTGAATGTAGATTTCTTCACCTTTAAAACTGTGGAAACAATAATAATATTCTCACAGAGTAGTTGTGAGAACTCAGTGAAATCCATAAAAATGAGGTCCATCGACTATGCTGTCATTATTAAAGCTCAAAAAATGTAAGATACTTTTGATATTATTACTCAGTCAAAAAGCAAAGCAAAAACCAATCATCAAAAAAAAAAAAAGGCCCTCTTGCTTAAGTTGGCTCGTTAATTCGTTTATCATTTAAATTTTCCAAGTGTGACAGATCGTAAAAGTGCTCACAAATTCTTCCCCCTCTGTGTCCCTGCCCTTGCAAAACGATTTCAGATTGAGTCTTCCTATCAAAAGCACAGTCTGTTTCTCCTTAAATCTGAACCTGCCTACATCCTTGTTATAAACAAAAGTTAGACCCAGTTTCACAAAAAAATCTATTTGTACAATTAACTTTACCAAAACCTCCTCCCTTTCTCCTTTTAAATTATATTTTGTAGAAATATACATTTATATGTTTTCATGTTTTTAACCTTTAATTGAAGATGAGCATATGGTTTATGTTTTTATCAAAATACTAAGTATTTTTTTAATCTCTGCAAGGCTTTAGAAAAGGTAGAGATCATATTTCCATCTATTTTGTAAACAGTTGAAGACACTGCCTTCATATCGTAAGACATCTAAGGTCATGGGCTATAATAATCTCAAATAGTAAAAATAATGTAAAATATTACCTGAATATTCAAGAAGAGCCAGGATTATCCTACACTTTACCTCTGCAGAGAAAGAAAACATACCAGTCAGTTGTTCAGTCTGTTTCTGCAACTAACATCACATTTGAACTGTGTAGTAAAAATTAGCACAACCTTATTATATACATTAGATAATAAAAATCCCATTCACTTGACATGCTATTTTTGCCTATCTACCTATATAAATTCTTCCCATTGCTCAAGACCCTAAAATCTCTTCCAGATCTGAATTACATGAGCCTATGAAACACCTGCTACCATTGTAGGTCATCATTAGCTGTTGTAGCTTGCATGGTCTTGATCAATAAACTGTCAAATAGTATTTTTAAAATTTAAACTTTTAAAAATTATATATACAATATATAAAGAATATATGTAATATAATATATAAATATATATTAATAAATATGTGTATGTGATATTGTGAATTATACTGTGTATTAACATTAGAAATATATGTATATATTGTGGCTTTCCTATCTGTAGGTCAAGATACTGCCCTAAAAGACAGAAAAATACTAAGTATTTCCAAATACTCTTCTCACCCCATCCCCACACAGGGCCAATCACAGATGTCTGATAAATGATGTGTATTAACATCATACTGATTGCTATGTGCCCAATGAGCTCTGTGTCCATTTGCTTCCAACTGGTAAATAGTTTACTTGCAATAGGAAAATATTAAAACATAAAGAGTTCCTTTATGTAACCAAGATTATGGGAAATAAAAAAGGCTAGGTTGTATCGTATTCTAAATAGGTTCACAGCAGAATCAGAGCAACAAAAGTAACAGGTAAGAAATGCAGGAAATGCCTGAAAGGGCATTAAGTTTTACAAGTGAGACACAAGAACAAATGGATTTCAGAGGCAGAAAAGTACACGGGACTGAATCAGGAGACCCATCTGTTATACACTAGCTTTGTCATCTTCAGTACATTGTTAATCTACTTTTGAGTCTCAACTTGCTCATTCATAAGTGATAATAACATCTATCTTATCTATATTATAGGACTGTGTATAAAAAATAAATGGGAATATATATTAAAAGCCTTGGAAAAGTATTTAAAGTGCTGTGTACCTGTGAAGCACTCTTATTGTAACCTGGATGTGGCTAAAATTGGTACAGAATTTTTTTTAAGAGAGTCTCAAAATTTTAAAAATTTTCCCAGTTCATTGTCAGGGGACTAAGTACATATCCTAAGAGTGGGAAATAGTGCTAGCAAGGGAATAGAGTAGAGAATAAATGCCAAACATTCAACAATCTAGCATAGAAAAGATCTTATGATATCATTAAGAGATTGAGATTGGGATACAATTGGAAAGCCCTATTGAAAAATGGCTTTCAGCATCAGATTGATGAGTTTAGATTTATCTAACAGAAAATAACTCTAAGGCTCTGAGGCAGGGTACTGAACAGGATACTTTAGGAGAATGAATCTGGTGATGGTGTATATGAACCAGAAAGGATAGAGACAAGGGATTAGCCAGAAAACTATTTTAATAACTGAGATATGAAGAAAAAGGGAAAAACTGAACAGACTTTTGAATTAAAAAAAGAAGAAGCAGCAGCAGCTCTTTAGGATATTAGGACAAAGGCAGAGAAAAAAATGAAAAACAGTAGGTTGCTAGAAAAATAGGAGCTTTTAAAAGGAATATAATTTTTGTAGGCAACAAAGAGTTGAACTGTCACTAACAGACATTTGAATTTAAGGTGACGGTGGATCCAATTTATTTATTTATTTATTTATTTTT
>NC_041228.1:67422355-67427844 GCF_002837175.3 Physeter macrocephalus
GGCACGAACCCGTGTCCCCTGCATCGGCAGGCGGACGCGCAACCACTGCGCCACCAGGGAAGCCCGTGGATCCAATTTAGATGTGTATTCTTCCCCACACCACCAAGCAACTCTTCAACCCCAGTTGGGTGTCCTACGATTCAATTCCGTTCTGACACTATCTACCCGTAGATCCCGCGGGATAAGGGCTCAGCCCCACAGGACTGTCTCCCCACCCACTCACCCTCCTTCAGACACCAATCACAAGTCCAGGTTGTCATCTGTGCTTCTGACCAACTGGCTGTACACAGGAGGTTCCAATGATCCCCTCCTTGGGTTCGATTAATTTGCTAGAACAGCTCACAGAACTCAGAGAAACATTTTACTTACTAGATGACCAGTTTATTATAAAAGGACGTAACTCAGGAACAGCCAGATGGAAGAGGGCAAGGCACAGGGCAAGGCATGGGGAAAGGGCACAGAGCTCCAGGCACCAACACAAGTTCACCAGCCTAGAAACTCTCCAGTCCTCTCCTTTTGGGTTTTTATGGTGGCTTCATACCATAAGCATGGTCGATTAAATAATTGGCCATTAGCAACTGAACTCAATCTCCAGCCTCTCTCCCCTCCCTGGAGGTCAGTGGTGGGACTTAAAATTCCAACCTTCTACTCACAAGGTTGGTTCCCCAGGCAACCAGCCACCATCCATAGGTGATTTCCAAAAGTCACCTCATTAACTTAAGAAAAGACAGCTTTATCCTCTCTTCACAGGAAATCCCAAGGGTTTTTTGATCTCTGCGCCAGAAAAGGGGATGAAGACCAAATATATGTTTTTTACTATAAATCACAATACCACAGTGGGCTAACCACGTAAAAATATCTTCAGTTAGCTGACACTGTGATCCCCTAACTTAGCTGAGGAATTAAGGAGGAAATTATCTTAGTGATACCACACAATGACTCTGTCCCCCATTTAGTCCACTATTTCTTCCGCTCTCCTCTGGCCTCAGTTTACAGGCTTTGAGTGAATGGCATGCAGTGAGATAACTTATGAATGGCACTGGAACAGTCCCTCCTACATAAAGACCATACACTTATTATACTTTGGTATCAGATTTGGTATATACTTGCTAGGATATTTTGAAATCGGAGATGAAGGAATGATGGGGTTCGGAACATGCTACTCCGAAATACGGCACTTTGGCATACTGAATTATTTTAAGCTGAAGCAATCTGAGAAAGATTGAGGGCAGGAAGGACTCTCTGACCACCTCCCTCTTCCCCGGAAGCAGGTCATAAGCTGCTCAGGAGAGCGATACCCAAAGGAAAGGAGCATCATTATCTCCAAAGAGGGAGGGATGCCAAGAGGAACAGGCCTTGCTGAACCCCCCCCAGGTTACTACACTTAGCTCATACCCTTTTGTGCTATAACGTTTTTCCAGGACTTTCAACTCTTCTTCAAACCTAGTATATATAAAGACACTCAGGTTTAACCTTTTCTTCTGGTCTTCATTTCCTTATGAAGGCTCCCGTGTTCATGTGAAAATTATAATAAATAAATGTATGTGCTTTTCTCTTGTTAATTTGTTTTTTTGTCAGACTAATTTACTGGGAGAGTTAAAGAGAAAAAAAAGGATATTTTTTTCCTCCCCTACGGGAACATCAGAATGGGGTCATCCCAGCTATACACATACACCATGACATTCCGGCAAGGTAACATTATGTTAAACTTCCAGCCCAGACCTAACCTTCCATTAAATCAATCCTTCCATAAAGACAATTTGGGAAATAGAATGAAAAGCACTTTAACTTGAACAGGATGAATTCATGCTGAACGGGTGAGGTTACTTCTGAGTCTGTCCACAGAACAAGCAGCTGATTACAAGGATACCCGTGCTGCTGCTTCCATCCCATAGAACAGGACCAGACACCACACAGATCACCAGGGAATGGCAGCTTGTCCTCTCCCTTGATGGTTCACTGAGCTGAACTACTAATTGTTTGTAAAGACTCACTTAACACGGTGACAATCACAGCTCTTACCCAAAGAGTAACTGCATCTCTCTGAGACTTGCAGCCAGGGATGCAACTGAAACTCCGCTAAGAGCCCTACCTCCGTTGACTCTATTGACTGGAGGACTCAGCACAGCCAACCATGCTCAATCAGCTGCCGGGCTCCCGTGACCAAGAGTAGCACTAATAGTCACAACATCTGTCAATCAATCAATATATGTAGATAGTTGTCATTGCTATGGCCACTCATTGTGAAAAGAAGTACTGAGTATATAAGGCAGGACTTGAGACGAAAATGTAAAATTCTTTAAAAAAACCTTTTTAAAAAATACGTTTTTTGCCCTGCATTAGAAGTTATTTTCTTAAAGCTAAAGCTCTTCAAAAAACAAAACAAAAGAAAAAGTTTTAAGGGTTTCTCTGTTCTCGATTGATATTGCATTTACTCTAAAAACAAATATAAGGTAAAAAGAAAAAGTCAGAGATGATGAGAATAACTGCATTTAGATTCACAAATTATAACTTTTAGGAGTGTTATGACACTGGCATCCACTCAGCGAAAACATACCTTTTACTCAGTAAAGTATATGCTTAAATTCCTTAAGGCTCACAGCCTTTAAAAGTATGTTTATCATTTTTGCTGTTCATTATTTTGGGGGGTTTTAAATTCAGACTTCTGATTGAACGTGATGTTACAATGTGTCACAAATAATCACTATATTTAGCTATAAAATAAAGATACAGTCAAGAAATCCAGTTGTCAAGAATAAAAGATTTCATCATACTATAGAATTTTTGTGGTTTATTTGGAGTTTTCCATTTCTGTACAAATTTCTTCTCTATTGATCTCTAAACAATATCTAAGCTGTTATACTTGAGTATATTTCTAGGCAGAAGACTGCGTAATCACAGAACATTTACACCATCCCCGTCATTTAGTAAGTGAAGACACTGAGGCACGAAGGAGTGACATCACAGGCTCAGACCCTACAGGGTGCAAGAGCTGTCTTCCATCAGCAAAGTATGCAACTCTCTCTAATTTACCCTAAAAAAATGGTAGTGATGGCTTAAAAAAAAGTGGGTTATGATGTAATTCTGCTGAATACTATTTAACACATCCCAATGACATACAAATGACGGGGAAATACAGCCATAATATTTACTGTACAGGTTTATCAACCTCAGCCCTATGGACATTTAGGACCAAATAATTCTTTGTTGTGAGGGACTGTCTGGTACCTTGTAGAATGTTTAGCAGCATCCCTGGCCTCTACCCACTAGATGCCAGTAGCATGCCCACGATTGTGACAATGGAAAAATGTCTCTAGACACTGCCAACCACTGGTCTAATACTGGGAAGAAAACCACTGATTTAGACATTACAAAAAAACTAAACAAATTTCTCATTTCACCTTTTTCAACACAATCACTTTAGAAACTCTCAGAATTTTCTACTTAATAACTCTGACCCTAAACAACATGCAACCAGGCTCACTAGAGTTGTCTTGAAGTCTTTTATATCTCCAATCAGAGGCTGTATCAGTTATGGGATGTTGAGTAGACAATCTCATGCTAGTTAATAACAATCAACTTAGACAAACTCTTCTGAAAGAGAAACTTAAAAACTAATGATGCAACCTATGTCATTATTTTGATTCTCACAGACTCACAATTGATTTTGTAGACTTTCCATGAAGTATAGCTTCATACGTTTTGTGAACCCTTTAGAAATTTTTCTGAAACTGTTTCATGTTATAAAATATGAAAATCCTTCCACGTTCCACTTGTCTTCCTAAGAATGAGCCCTTACTTTACTGCCTGAGAATATTTTCCGTGATACAGTCCACATTATTTAGATCCTTGGAACACAAGGTTCTGTCATTCTATTCCTTCTTTCCCTCCTCCGCCTTCACTCACCCTTTTCAGTCCTTTTATTTTCCTCCTAACATGAAAAATTTCAAAAAGTAATCAAGGCATGACTAAACTTTTGGGTTTAATGGGTTTTTAAATGAGTATTGTTAATGTCATGGTATGTTCTTTGCTTTTCATCCTGACCTTCAACAAATTTTCTGATGTTCTGAGCAAGATTCCGGACACTGCTGGGAAGATTCCAAGGATCTTGCTTGATGTGAAGCCTTAACCTTTTTGGACAACTCAGCTTTGGTTCCATTTCTTGCTGAAACTCTAAATAAACACAGAAAAGCTCTCTTGAGTCTCAACCATTTACCAGTTCACAAGCCCATAAACTACAGAATCCTCTTTCTTTCATTCCTGTGGTCCTAGGCTATTATCATGGTAGCAATTTCTTTAGCTCTATCACAGGAGAAAATCTGTTAAATCTAAAACAAAGTCAAATCTTATTATTCTCTTTTTACAAATGTTTAAACAAAGGAGCAAATTTAGATAAAAACTCTATTTCAACATTCTAAACTGGACGTCAGAAAGTGGCAGCTCTAGATCTTGTTCTGTTTGCCAACTGCCATTCCCAAAACCCCTCCCCCCATCACTGGGCTACCTACCACCAAGTAGGCATTAAGTCTAGTTTCAGCAAAAGCAACTCAACACTTATATTTCTTCAATTAACTCATTCGGTTTGGCCCCTACAGGCACTAAACATTTTAAACTTTCAAAGAACTCTAAAAGGTCTTGATTTATATATATATATATATATATATATATATATATATATATACACATTCAACAATTATCCAAATAGAAGTAGTATTAAGTGAATTATGAAATGAGCACCCAGAACTTTTTCTCTCATGCTATGCTTTTGCTTCATGACTATACTGTCTCCCACTTTTGTTTCCCAATTACCTCTAACAGTTACTTTGTAAACCTTACCTTGTAACCCTCGACCTGGTGTCAGGTACTTGGTTTGCTCAAAGGCCCTCACAACAGCTTGGCCTTTCAGGAGATTGGTAATGGAATCCACCTATCGTAACAGCAGAGATTTCTGGGAGTTACATAACTTCTCGGTATTTCCAAGAGTCAATCGTGTAAAATACTTTTTTCCTCAAAGCAACAATTATTTTTGAAATCCCATGCTGCTTGCAAAATCTATCTTTAAATAAAATATTAGGATAAACTCACCTGATAACATTTACAATGACATCTCTTACTATCCTACCATATATTCATATAAAATATAAATTTTCTTTATAAAAGAAGTAAGAGTTCTAGAATTATTTTTTAAAAACACCTAAAAGTTATCATAATCCTTTTTGAAGTGGTAAAAGCTTCTACGCTATGAATTTTGGTTGTGGATATAAATTTTTTTAAAAATGCAAAATACGGGGCTTCCCTGGTGGCGCAGTGGTTGAGAGTCCGCCTGCCGATGCAGGGGACACGGGTTCGTGCCCCGGTCCGGGAAGACCCCACATGCCGCGGAGCGGCTGGTTCCGTGAGCCATGGCCGCTGAGCCTGCGCGTCCGGAGCCTGTGCTCCGCAACGGGAGAGGCCACAACAGTGAGAGGCCCGCGTACCGCACAAAAAAA
>NC_041228.1:67428085-67477287 GCF_002837175.3 Physeter macrocephalus
GCGCGCCCGGAGCCTGTGCTCCGCAACGGGAGAGGCCACAACAGTGAGAGGCCCGCGTACCGCACAAAAAAAAAAAAAAAAAAAAAAATGCAAAATACCAACATGAGCACAAGACAACCCTGTGCTTCTTGAGATTAGGAAAAGTCATGGAGGAATCTGAAAACCCACAAAGAAACAAATAATGAACAGAATAACTCCTGTTTGTAGAACACTTTATAATTTTCTAAGGACTGTGAAATACTTGACATTCATAACAATCCTTTGGGTTAGCTGGCTGAAGGAATCTCTTTTCCATTTTAAGCTATAGAAATTAAGGTACAGGGGATGGAGGAACAGATTCCATTCTAACTCCAAACTCCTTTCACTATGTCTGAAAAACGAATTTCTGACAGTTTAGTCTACGGAAAAAATACCCACAGCTGTCCCAATTGTACCTGGCTGAAAAGATGCTCAAGGCAACTGTGTATCTTGTCCTGTTTATCACGAGAAATGCGAACATTTAGGGGAAGCTCATCACCTAGATATTAAAAATAAATCATTCATCTTATGTGTAACATTCCAAAGCATTTTAATGTCAATAAAGTAAAAAATAATTAAACACTAGCTCTTATTCCATACATTAGTTCTCATGTTCAGAAAAAGAATTCCAAAAGCTTTAATAAATATTAGGATGTCAGATTATTGCTCCTTCAAAACTGAGATGAAAGCAGAGGGTCTCACAGAAAGAATCCTGTGGTGCCCACATTAATGATTCTTTCAAATGGTGCATTTTTCTAACGGTCAAATAGTTGGAATAAACTGCGTATCTCAAAATTAAGATTTTTCCTAACTCGATGGAAAGTCTTTTTCTTAACACACACAAAATAAAACATTTATAAGGTATTTCTATCAAGCAGTGTTTTTCTCATCACCCCCTTCCCCGCTGCCCATAAGGCTAGCTCAGGTGCATCTGCTGCCTTCAAATCCTGCTTCAAAGCCCATCCCATCTCCTCACACAATCGGCAATGCCTAATATCCTAGAAAACTTGTTTCTTGTGTGCTTATCATACAGGTACCACGTAGTAACACAGAAATATCATAAAACATCATTTATTAACATAAAAATTAGTTTGTTTCTTCCATCTCTTTAAAAATGCACTCTGTTTATAATGGGATTGGGAAGCTGACTTTCTCAAGCATGTAAAACTGAAAGGCAGTGTGTGTGGCCACCGAGAATGGCGGATGAAAGGTAAAAATGAGTATGGATCAGGCAAATTAATCCCTTAGGTTCGGCATCATCAAAGGGTCCGCGTGCCTGCACCAAACGCACCTGAGTCCATTTCATCGCTGTGAAAATACGAGCTGCACTGGCTGCTGCAGATGCTGGTGAAGGAGGTGACGGAATTCCTATTGCTGTTGCAGTCGCTGCGAAGAATGAGGTACGTGTCACTTTAGCAGTGCATCTGGCAAAGTTTCCCTGCCACTTCTTACTGGATAAACTTATTATGTCACGGTTATATGTGTTAACATGCTTTATAGAAATTTACGAGAGAGATACATTTGTTCAACTCACATTTTATCTTACTTTAAAAGAAAGTATTTTCAACTCGATCATATCTCAAATTTTCTTGTCATATAATCTAATCATAATTGAATTTTAAAACGCATAGCTATTTACAGAAGTCAAACCGAACTTAAAATGCGTTATAATCCATTTGATGATATATGCCTGTAGTTGATTTGCTAAGAGTGACAAAATTCTGTTTCAAGAGCTCTGCCTTTCAACCCTTTCTAGTAACTTAAAGGATAACTTATGAATTGCACTATGAGCTCCCACCCCTCCCCCACCCCAGGAAGATGGCACCTTGTCTCCACCCCGGAGCCCACCACAGGACACCACACCTGCTCGGTGCTGGATAATGATGAACATCAAGGGGAAGAAAGTTAGAAATGTCTGTGTGTGAATATGGACACATGATAGATTTCAGAAGTAGTGCAGGAGACATAAATAATTTTTTCCTCTCAGAGTAAGTAAAAGGGACTTATTTAACTTTAAATGTACATTTAAAATTTCTATTTTACCCTAGAGAGAACCTTAGAGTAATGTTAATTATCTGATAACTAGAATTTGATGGAAGAAAGTATCTTTAGCTCTGTAATTTCCCACTGGAGAGAAACCACAGGTTCTTATTAAAGAGCATACTGGTCTCCTTAGAAGCTAAAATAAGTGAAATGGTAAAAGTGGTTAATTTGTTTTATATATCATTAAATTTCTAGGAATAATTAACTCACGTATTCATTAAAATCCTTTTCACATAGAAATTGGAATAGTAGAGTGGTTAATAAACTGAGAGCCAGGCCACCTGATTTCCTAGGTAAATTATGTAACTCCTGCAGGCCTCAGCTTCCTTAGATGTAAAATGCAG
This sequence comes from Physeter macrocephalus, assembly GCF_002837175.3. Lineage (NCBI taxonomy): Eukaryota > Metazoa > Chordata > Mammalia > Artiodactyla > Physeteridae > Physeter > Physeter macrocephalus. The sequence goes on from NC_041228.1 coordinate 67,430,491, forward strand.
TTAACATCAGAACCTGCCACAGAGGGTTGTGGGAGGAATTCCGTGAAATCATCCTGCTTCCCCCTCTGTCTGGTAAGAATGCTTTTAATGTTAGTTATTAGTTTGTGCTAAACATCTCTGATGAAACAACTTCGATTTAATGATAATTACTAAATACCTTTTCACTGTAAAACACTGTATGATAAATGAGAGTAAGAGAGTTTTTGTCTTGCTAATGTAAATAAAACGGGAGGTTCTGAAGCTGCACACTCAGCATACGTGGCAGGTTGCCACAGGTCTCAATGAGGTTCCAGGTGACACAAGGATTCAAAGGAGAAAAAGCACTTTCAATTAAGGAAGTTCATTGGAAGAGCCATCATTTGAGAGTCTGGTAAGAAGATGACTCGACAGAGTTTGGAGGGAAGGTGTTATGGGTTGAATTGTATCTCTCCCTCCCCCGCCTCTAAATTCATACGGTGAAGTCCAACACTCAGTACTCCAAACTGTGATCTCATTTGGAGGGAGGGTCTTGACAGAGGTAATCAAGTTTAAATGAGGTCACTAGTGGGGGCCCTAATCCAGTATCACTGGTGTCCTTATAAGAAGAGGAAACATGGACACTGAGACAGGCTTGGAAGGAAAAGGATGTGAAGAGACAGAGGGAGAAGACAGCCATCTGCAACCAAGAGACTGAGCCTTCCTTCACAGCCCTCAGAAAGAACCCAACCCTGCTGACACCTGGATTTCAGACTTCCAGCCCTAGAACTGTAGGATAATAAATAAATTTCTGTTGTTCAAGCCACCTGGTTCTTGGTACTTTGTTACAGCAGTCCTATCAAAATTGTACAGAAGGCATGCAAGGGAAGAAAAAACGCACAAAGCTGGTCACAGAGGTGAGCACATGAAACTAGTTCAATTAGCTTGAATCACAGAATAGAGGAAGGAGGAAAAACAAAACAAAAAGAACTCCTTCCTATTCACGGCCCAATAGTCCAATAATCAGAGACAGATATTAAAAAAAAAAAAACCTGTTAATATGGGCACAACTTGCTTATTTGCCATACGTGTTACACAATCCATAAGAGAATAACAAATCTCCTAAATTAGGTCCACTCGGTTGGAGAAAAAAATGTTTTTTCCAAATTACTCAGATTATAAAAGGGAAGAATTTGAAAGATAGTGATGTCTCACTATGCTTTGTCTGAGGTTGGTAACAGCCAGCGGTTATTTTGTGGGAATAATAAACAAAAACAACAGTCAAAAATTTTTTCAAGACCTTTGTGGAAAATACAGAATCACATTTGACTTGGTCGATGAGATGAGTTTCAGGAATGAACGAATTACCTGTAAGAGTCTCTGTTGCTGATGGTGTCGTGACCTGAATCTTCCTGCTCATCGCCTGCCATGTTAAAACAGACGCGTTTGCTGTTTCTCTCTCCCTTCTCGTTGTCACTGTCTGTTGGGACTACGGACTCTGATGCCTTACGTTCTAATTTAGGAGAATATGTTATTGAAGACAGAAGGCTGCAGTGGGATATAAAAGAAAATAATAATAAGTGCACATTTTCACACTGGCGGCTACAGATAACTACCTTGCTCATTAAATATGACAGGCTTACAGATATTTCTAGAGCTTCTTCTAGGTGTCACCTGAAATTAATCCCTGTTGCATAAAAAGCCTGTCATGCAAAGTTCACTTTTTCCTCTCAGAATAAGTAATGGAAACAGCACACAATTTTGATGAGAAAGCTGTGTTCAAATCTAGGTTCTGCCATGGACAGGTTCTGCCTGGCAAAACCAGGATGGTTCTCTCTGACATCTATGAAATGTGGATAAGAACAGCTACCCACAGGGCTGCTGTGAGAATGAAATGCATAGAACATATTGCTGGTACTCAACGGGCATCACCTCGCTCCCACTGTCACCACCACGTGAAAATACCTGAGCAACTTTAAAGTGTTATCCAAAAATCAAACACTAAATGGGCTTAAACCTCTGCACTGGCTTACCTTCAGATATTAAAATCCATTACCCCTCTCCGCCTGTCTTGGGTTTCCCCCAGGCTTTCTCTATTAGTCAGGGAGAATATCATGCGGACAAACTGTTCTCACACTCAGGCAAACAGGAGTCCTGCCCGTCCTGACCCTAAGACGCTAAACAGTCACGCACAGGCGAGGACAGGCGGTAGTAGGGGCCACCCCAACACCGTCCACAAGCCAGTCATCATGAAACATCGTGAATCTGCCCGAACGCAAAGCTCTTCCACTGGGCTCAAGGCTAAAATACACTTTTCAGACTCTGAATTGGCAAAAACCTTGATGCAGATTCTGAGCAGCACTGACTCCACCAGGCTAGACTTGAATGTTTGGCTGTAAATTGTTTCTTATAGAACTAACTCAAAATGACACAAAAATGGAATCAGCCATTACTATCAAACAATGTGCAAAAAAAAAACAATGTGCTACAGAATTTGCAAAACAAATTCAACCCTAACTGAACAAAGGGCCCGGGCATGGTTTCTCCAGCCCACAATCATCTTCTCTTTTATTTACCAAATACCGATGACATGCTGTTCTAGTCAACAGCACATATGCACATATCTTGACACTCATTTTTCCAGAGCAATGTCATGTTTATTTTATTTCAAGACCATGAAAAGATCTTCTACCTCTTATTTATGTCCCATAATGTCAAACCCAATGCTGTGCAGAGTAAATATTTGTTAAGTCATTTCACTAATGAATTAACTAAACACATTTATCGAACCATGCATCGCCCTTGGTGCTGTGCATGCAGCAGTTTACAAAACAAACAAAACTAGAAACCCAACACAGCAAAAATAATAAATAAATAAATAAATAAATAAACTCCTACCCCCAACGTCTTAAAAAAAACCAAAAACCAAAAAACAAACAAAAGTCCGTGCCCTCTACCAAATGTAAAATTAGATAGCTAGCGGGAAGCTGCCGCATAGTACAGGGAGATCAGCTCGGTGCTTTGTGGCCTCCTAGAGGGGTGGGATAGGGAGGGTGGGAGGGAGGGAGACGCAAGAGGGAGGGGATATGGGGATATATGTATATGTATAACTGATTCACTCTGTTGTAAAGGAGAAACTAACACACTATTGTAAAACAGTTATACTCCAATAAAGATGTTAAAAAAAAAAAAACAAAAAAGTCCGTGCCCTCTTGGTGCTTAAATTCTACTGGGAGGAAACAAACAATGACCAGATAAGCTGTATAGTGTATCACATGGTGACAAATGGGAAGGAGAAAACTTTTTTAAAAGGGAATGAAGCCAGGGCTGCAACTTCAAATAGTGTCATCAGGTAAGGTCTCACTGTGAGATGATATCTGAATAATATTTTGGCAGTTTATAGTATTTAGACACCTGGGAAAATCAGGGAGCTCTGCTAGATTGCTCAGGGCCCTGCAAAGCTATGAATTATTTTAAACACACTTTTTCTATTTGGAAAGATATGTTTATGTCTCATAAGACAGACTGTGTATTTCTTCACTCCCTCCACCCAAAAGATTAAAGCATTAGATTAACTCCAATTACCCAAGGTGCACGCTGCACAGACAGATGAACTCTGACTACCAAAGAGGAAAGAGGTGCAGGAGTTCTCATGCTGCAAGGAGTCCTCTGTGCTCTATGGACCTTTTAAATTAGAAGTCATGGGGGCTCAGCATAAACATTTTTTTCAGAGCTCTACGAATTGTGTTCACATATTTGCTTTTCACTTTAAACAGCTGCAGTCATGCTTGCACTGACCCTGCGGGAACACGTGTTAGGCTAACAAACAAATGATAGAAAAACAATGTTTTTGACACCACGTTTTGGCATAAAATTTCTCGATTCTTAAACGTAATAATAGAGCATAAAGCTTAATATTTGTGCTCGCAGAAATTTGTGCTCCTTTACCTTTGCTCGTATACAGTGTTAAGCTCCCTCTGACAGCGTGTAGGTCTGCTGATTCTGAATTAACATCCTGAGCTGAGTACCATTTCCGGTCAATCTCCGCCAAATGCCCTTGATGAACAAAGATTTCTGTATATGGTGGATTGCATCTACCTGTGTGTTTTCTATTTAACTGAGATTTCAATATCGTCATCATCCTCTTCAGCACAGCTAACATTTGTTGAGCTCTTACGCCAGTCACTATGCTAAGTACCTAACAGGTATGAATTCATTCAGTCCCTCAAAGCACCTTATGAAGTGGGTATCCTCGTTATTATTATCAGTATTATTATTATTGTTATTCTCATCTTAGAGATGGGCTGAGTGAGACACACTCATATACTGTGCAAACGAAGCAGAACACCCCTCCCTGCATATTGCTCACCCACGCTGGAGGGCGAAGGTGGTCACGAGTGCCGCCCACCACATCCCAGTTCTCCGGGACTCATGACTGGGTGGCTCCCCTCCCCCTGGGAGGGTAGGAATGACCACGTGCCTTGCTTTCGCCAATGCAGTGTGAGTGGAGGTGGCACGGGTCCCTCCTGGGTGGACAGCTTCATGCAAGTGTGCTCTCTGCCTCATGCCCTCCCTGCTTTGGCCGTCAGAGGCATTCCAGCTGACGGGGCTTGGCCAGCCTAGATCTGAGGGAGGTCAACGTGGAGCAGAGACCCCGGCACCCAAGGGGCGTGGAAAGTGAGCAAGAAAGAAACTTTGTTGTCTCAAGTCTGTGAGGCTTTAGAGTTTTGGTGAACATAACGGTGAAAGGGGTAAAAACCAGTTGTAGAGGAAGCAGGATGTCCAGAGGAGGAAGACACGAGTGACTGGGGCTCAGGGTACGGACTGTGTCCCGGGGAAGCTGGCACCGTCTCTCCACAGACCGGCCACCAGCCTGACACTCGAGTGCCCAGAAGGCCAGCCACGCCGGCCTCAGGAGCAGGGCTGACCGGGCAGAGGTATGTCACGTTCCGGGATCAGAAAGAGGCTAATGCCAGGGGAGCTCAGAGAAATGGGTTTGGAGAGAGGGATGGGGGCAAATTGTGTAGAAATGTGCAGGCCACAGTAACGCATCTCCCATTATTCTAGTTGCATTGCAATGCCATTAAATGGCTTTAAGCAGGGGACTGGCACAATTTATCTGTACAGATCCCTCTAGCACCTGCTGAAGGTAGAATGTATTAGATGGAGAGGCACAGCTGGAAAATTCTACAGCGGGTACTAGGGAGGAGACTATGGTGACCCAGTCTAAGGTGATGGGGTGGACACATTCTGAGGGACTTGATAAGGTACTCGAGGTGAAGGGAAAGGAAAGAGAAGAATCACAGATGATACCTAGATTCTGGCTTCATAAACGGAAGAGATGGAGAATACCGAGAAGAGGGACAACCTTGATGGGGGAGGGGGCAAAGCAGATTTGAGTATGAGGTCAAAGTCGATTTCAATTTCAGAAGCAAAATTGAAGTTTGAGGCGTCTGTGAGACAGCCCAGTGTTTCATAACCCAACTCACAGACGGACTGTGAGAATGAAAGAAATCAGTGCATGTAATCACATAACCGTGCCCGGCACATGAGCCCCTATAATACATGCTCGTTTTTATGAAACTGTGCCCAATTTTTTACATTTACCAGAAAAATGCTTGGGAAAACCTCAAAGATAATTCCACCACCAGCCCTACCGTTCCTATCTGTAACCCCCAGCTCACTAACTGTCCTACAATGTGTTTTGGTTGTCACTCCATCCTGGGACATGTGGCACCTGCAAAATGAAGTCTATTCTCAAATTTCCTGCCTTACTAGCCCCCCATACTCTTTATTCATTTTCTCTCTGTGAGAATACACAAACGCTGAATTTAAAAATCCTGTCAAAGGTTCTGCACGCTCCACGAATTATTTTTTTCCCTTTACTTTTATATCTAATTCCCGAGCGTCATTAACCAGAAAATCGCCCATTAAAGGGCTAAAGTATCTAGCTTCCTGAAATGAAACAGGAATCACAAAATCTTGATGAAATTCATAACATCACCTTACTTCCTGTTAGTTCTATCTTTGGATCTGAACAAGGTAGGAGGATTTAGGGGAATGCCTGTGTGTCAAAGGATGGGTTCCCAAGTGACAGGAAAACCAGACGTCACAATTAGACAGGCTCAGCACCAGGACCTTTCACGGGAATGAATGACTCCTAGAAAGGCTAGCAGGGAGATATTGTGAGGCAATTCTCTTAAAACTCGGCACAGCGGCTGAGATCTGCTTCTCCACTCTGCACAGGCATCTATGTTGGACCAAGAATAATTTCTACGTGGTGAGAAAACTGTTTAGTAACTAGCGTTTTAAATAATTTGTGAAGCTCCACTTCACTGCAGCATTTCTGAACGGGGCAAGGGGGCATCCGGGCCCTTGGACAACGGTACTGTTTTAAAGTGATTATGTTACACACTGAATTATGGTGGAACGTATTTATATTTAGAATTAAATTATATGGTGCACACAGAGAAGACCAAGGAAGTTTCTCAGATCATTGGCTCATTTCACGTCACTTTCCTAATAAACAAGCACAGTTGGTAAAGACTTTTAGAATAACGCAGTGGTGAAATCACAAGTAAAAACAGGTAATCATTTTCACTAGTTTTGGTTAATAAAAATAGCTTAACCCTCTTTCTGAAATTAGTGCTTTAAATATAAAGCATTTTAAACCAAGTAAAGGGCGCCCCTTGGCTCGAACCATGTCCTTGAAAATATTATCTACATTATCTGAACTTAAAAAAAAGAAGTCAATAAATTAACAAAGACAGACAAACTCTGGACAATTGCCAGGAGGTGCTGGGTAGTCAATGCATTAGAGAGCCAGTCCCCAAGGCAGGGTTCACTAAGGCACATCAATAATCCTGCCATTGACAAAGGACTCATCTGAAAAGGAGGAATAATAACTCTTGGGTTAACTGGAAGCATGGGATTGGTCCAGATGCTCTCCTAGAATCCCTTTGAGATCTAGGATACATGATTCAATGCTACTATCCATTGCCTCATTAATAAACAGTCTTCCTCTTGAACCTTCTGAATACTTCAGGGGAAAAAACAGACTGGTTTCTAAAATACACTATAACATATATGATAAAATCAATTTATTAAATAAAGCAAGATAAAATGTCCTAAAATATTAACTTCTCTGTCACAAGGTCATTCTAAAACAATTCCAAATATCATATATTTGTTTAAAAATAACCACCTGTTCTCTCAGTAACCTCAAACTGTTTAATTCATCTATGAATGGGGTGGTCCCAATATAATACACCAAGTGTCATAAGTAATTTTAAAAAACTAGTGTATTAGACAAAGGAAAACAGAATTTCAATTCTAAATTAACTCATAAAAATGTCAGAAAGCAGTAGCACAGTAAATAGTAACAACTTAAAGATAATCTTAGAAACATGGTGCACTAATGGTAATTTTGATCTCTAAATTTCAAAGATGTATAAACTAAGAGATCATGTCAATTAAAATTTCATTAGTGTAATGTCTAATTACAACAAAGCCTTAGAATAAGTTCTAAATATTTTATGTGAAATCTGAATTATCCGTGGAAGTAGGGATGATGTGTGTGTCAACTAAATAATACACATTTGATAGCCATCTAAATCTGCAACTTCATAAAGGGAGTACATTAAAAAGAGGAAAATGGTCCTTATACCATTTTCAGATTTTTCCCACTATGATATATTCAACAATTTCAATCCCCTGAATGATAAGCAAGCATGTCAAGCCCTAAGCTGATTGCTTTTCATATTAATTTTTATATTTTTCACCACAAATAGATAATTTGTTATGATTATTCACCCTCTTCTACACATGAGAAACCGAGCTACCCCAAATCCCATCCTGCCTTGACTAGATGTGAAGCATAATCACACTCTATGATGTAGCAAACCATCCGACAGAGTTCAGGCAATTCTCCAACCTTCAAATTCTTGAATAAGAATCAGAGTTGACCTCTGGAAAACTTTTATTCAACTCCCTCCTCTTCTCTGTTCTTGATAAAAGATTCCAAATTACTGGCACAGCGATTTGGGTACTTCCTTAGTAAACCATGAATTCAATCAGAAGAGAAGGAAGGGTATTGGTCATTGGTCCTAGGGTTACATACTTTTGCTTTTACTCATTTAACAAGTATGTTAAGGACTCGATATGCTTTACATTTTTGCATAAGCACCTATTGAGTGCCTATCCGCCAAATGCTGCGTTCTGGTCTGTAAAAGGTACACAAGGAAATCCCTACATGCAGTTCGTACTCTTTCAATCATATTGTTCAATTTAACACTGGCACACTGAAACTTAGTGTTTTCTATATGAAAGAACCTTGTTCTCTTCCCTGGTATTAAATGCTTCCTTAAGATACAGATCTACAGAATTGCCATGTTTTCTCATTTTTAAGGTGTTGGCATTAAGAGGATCTATACACTCAGCAAAAATTCCTACATTTTCAAACACTAAAAAGAATAATGGGTATTCAAGGGCGCCATTTCCTACAGCTATTGTATGATGTACATTTAAAAGTACAGTAAATAAAATGCTTACTCATCTGTTTGACAAACACACATCTCCACCTCCTTCAGTGCAGTCTGAAGTTTGCCCAGCAGTTTCTGATAGATATCTTGGGTTTCTAAGTCGTCTTCTTTCAACAAATACCGGAGACCGTGCCCATCTTGCTGCCCGAGAGACAGACCTGAAGGGGCCGCCATGGTTGTAATCGTATGTTGAATGTACACCATAGGGCTTAGTTTTCCTGAGGAGTTGAAACCATTCCATAGCAACCGTTATTACCTTTAACTTACAGTAGCAATCCAGCGCCATTCATTTTAGATGTCCAAGCTTACAAAAGATAAAATGCCAATCTAATGTTGCATTTAATTCAGGAATTAAAGCTTACGGGGAGTTGTGATTAAAAACTAGGACTACAGTTCGATTCCATGTCTGCTCCTCCACTATTTTTCTCACAGTTATAGGGCCATCTCAGGTGAGTGATTTCACAGCAAGATGAGCTGTGCCTATCAGGCATGTATGGAAGACAAAAACAATCATTCTTCTTAGAGGAAAACTAATGAAAACGTGTAACTCCATTTTCATTCTACAAACACTTATGCCTAATTATCCAAATGATTAGCATGAGGAATCCTTTCTTTATAAAATTTCAGACTTGCTGACATGCTAATTTCAGGGATGCAGGAATAGGTATGATTGCCTAGGTTACGTGTCATAATTTGATAAAGTTGAAAAAGCTAACATACCTTGTTCCGATTTATTTTCTTTATCATGAGAATTATGCTTCCTGCTATCCAACTGAACACCAAATGCACTCCCCAGGTACGCTGATGTTTTGGGATAAGAAACTTCCATCACGTTGACATGGCAGTTGGTGGGGCAGAAGTCACTGCTGTGCAGTGGGGAGATTTTAGGTTTGGCCTGTTTAAAGGTGGGCCAGGCTCTATTCTTTAGTACACGAGAAAACTGTAGATGAAAGATGAAAGGAAAAGCAGTTGAATGCAGTGATAATTCAAACATTTCACTCCTGTCATCCATAGCAAAATCAAAAGAAAATTAAAACATGTCAACTGCAATGGGTGAAAGAAATTACAACCTGTCAGAAATTAAGTCATTATTTTAAAATTCACACATTCTTAGAAAAGCAAAGCAATATAGGCAGCAAATGCAAAGGATTCTTTTGAAACACTGATTGCAAGTTAAGCGCTAAAAGAGATGAATTCAAGTGATCAACACCACTTACTAGGACTCAAATCCACAGGCTCCCAGCAGCTGAGAGTCAGAGAGGGAAACTGAATCAGCGTCCTAGGACACCAAGATAGGAGAAGGTGCAAGGTGCCAGAACAGGGTAGCTGTCAGGTCAAGGATGGAAGAAGATGGGTTATTCCAAACATTGTCAGCAAGCTGACCCAGACCTGAGTCTGTGAACAGGTTAGACAGCAAAGCTTGGTGGTGGGGACCCCGAATGGCAGGACAACAGGCAGAACAGACTTTACTTCCCACCCGTGCCTCCTGCTAATCACTGCTGAGCTTCGGGTCAGGGTCTGCCTGGAGACTGGCATGGACTCTGCTTCTATGCCACTGAGAATAGTGAGGCTCAAGGAAGTTACACAACTTGCCCGGATAGCCACTCCCCTACTTAAAACCCTGCCATCCAGATCCACGGTCTATACTAGCGATGGTCTATACAGCCTCCCACAGGCCGATCCACACCCGGTTTATTTATCTCAAGCTCTCTTCCCCTTGTTCCCTGTGCTGCTTTTGGCTTTCACTCAGTTCCTCTCACATACCATCTACTCATTCGACGTCTTTGTACAGGCTGTTCAGTGCGCCTGAAATGTTCTTTCCTCGTTTCCAAACTTACTCCTATGCATTTTCAAGTTCTATGAAATCATCAAGAGGCCTTCCTTGAGCCCTAGTCTAGGTTCCATTTTCCTGTTTAGGTGCTAGGTTACAGCACCCTGTAATCCTCCTGACAATTATGAATAATTTTCGTTTTATTTATTCATTTTATTTTATTTATTTATTTTTGGCTGCGTTGGGTCTTCGTTGCTGCGCGTGGGCTTTCTCCAGTTGCGACGAGCAGGGGCTACTCTTCACTGCGGCGCGCGGGTTTCTCTGCCAGGGCCTCTCTTGTTGCGGAGCATGGGGTCCAGGAGCACAGGCTTCAGTAGTTGTGGCTCGCGGGCTCTAGGGCGCAGGCTCAGTAGCTGTATCACGCAGGCTCAGTAGTTGTGGCGCCCGGGCTCTAGAGCGCAAGCTCAGTAGTTGCTGCACACGGGCTTAGTTGCTCCACGGCACGTGGGATCGTCCCAGACCAGGGCTCGAACCTGTGTCCCCTGCATTGGCAGGCGGATTCTTAGCCACTGCGCCGCTAAGGAAGTCCCGTGAATAATTTTCTTATTTGTCTCTCCCTTAGCAGACGGTAAATCCCATAAGAGTGATGCTTACATCTGTCTTGTGCATCACACACAAACATCTCATAGAACTGAAGTGGATTGTAGTTTCAAAAGCAAAGGACTGAGAGCCACCAGCTCCATGTGTTTTAGTTATGTCGTCCCCATAACTGATGTGATGCTGGGCAAGTCCCTGTCTCTTTGTCATTTCTAGTAAAATACGGAATGTGGATTAAATAATATCTATGCTCTCTTCTTCCTTGGAAACTATAACCAGATCCTATCTATTTATTCCACTAGTAGAGTAGTAATCTGGACATTGAAGAGAATAAAAATTAAGACTACTACCGGTTACTGTCTAACTTTTCTAGGTTAAATTCAAGAATAAAGATATGGGGCTTCCCTGGTGGCGCAGTGGTTGAGAGTCCGCCTGCCGATGCGGGGGGACGCGGGTTCGTGCCCCGGTCCGGGAGGATCCCACGTGCCGCGGAGCGGCTGGGCCCGTGAGCCGTAGCCGCTGCGCCTGCGCGTCCGGAGCCTGTGCTCCGCAACGGGAGAGGCCGCAACGGTGAGAGGCCCGCGTACCGCAAAAAAAAAAAAAAAAAGAATAAAGATATGATATCAAAAATCACATCTTATAAGCTCACCATTAGAATATGAACTATCTTACAAGTATATTAAACTGTGTTTTCAAATCACATGTCAGAAGCTATGTATCTCAGCAAAGGGCTAGCACATAGTAGGACTCTAAATAGAACTGGACTGAAACGCAGGAATCTATTAACAAAATTACTAACACATCCGATAATGATACATAGTGAAAATAGCCTAAACACTGAGAGACAGGAAGGCATTTAGAGAATTCCTGAATTATCACTTTCTCTTTATTAATAAAGAAACTGTGACCTGGAGACTTATCTCGGAAAGACCTAAAATTTAAGGCCAGATGAAAACTTTCACTCAGAAGTTCTTTTCCACTGTAGTTGTGGGATAAAAATCTCTGGATAAAAATCTCAGGCTCCCACGGCACAAAGACACAGAGATCGATTTTATTATGTCACAGCATCCATGGTAATAGGCAGTTACCCTTGCTTTCTTTCATTTTAACCAATTATTCTTTCATTCAAAAATATGAAAAGAAGCATCTATTCTGGACCCTGTGCTATGCTGGAGACACAGCCCTTGCCCTCATAGAATTCATGGTCTAGTAGGGGACACAGGTAAAAAACAATATATCACCCTTATATATAACAATTATACTATTACAATTATATGTAACATATATGTATAAACATATATACAACTGTATATGTGTATATACATATGTAACGAATATATAATAAATACGACAGCCAGATAATCAGAAATTTTGGTAAGTGCTGAGAAGGAAGTGAACAGGGTGATGTAATGAAGTATTACTAGAGTGATCAGGCAGAGGAGGGGGAAGATTCCCTTTTCAGTGGGACCCATTTCCTGCAGCTTTCCGACACCTATCTCAATACAAATGTCTTCTATGCCCTCTCCCCATGCGCTCAGAACGGCGCGTAGCCACATGTCTGAATGTGCCTAGTTTCTTTCAAAGAGTAAGTGGAAACTTCTTTGATAAGAGCCTCTCTTGGAGAAGGAAGAGTCTTATGAAAGCAGTGCTGTCTTCCATCCTGGGGTATCCCTAGGAAAGGGGGAGGGGGCGAGGGGGGCCCATAATCATGGGTCCTGGAAATGTGGATATATTTTGAAGATCAAAAATGTGCTGGCAGACAGCATGCCCTGCTATTTAATGGTGAGCCCTTTCTGAAAGACAGACCTAAAATGAGGAAGGCAGAGTTCTTGTACTGACCGTGGTGGGCACGTGAAAATGCTCTGATCATGCCATACAGCAGTAAAGGGCCCTGGAAATGTGGACCTGTCACCTTCTTTAGCAACAGCAAATGAAACACTGAGCTCACTCATCTGCTTTGGAGAAGCTCACAAGGAAAGACAAAAGTTCTTTTCCATAAATAAAAACTGCAATTTTGCAATAAAGAAGTGTACAGGGTATGGGATGGGGGCTGGGAATGAGTTGGGATGGAAAATGCTTTAGACCTATTGTGGACCAAGCTTACTACCAGCTTCATTCATTCATCCAACAGTGACCTATCCAGGGCGCTCTAAACCAGGCACAGTTCTAGGCACATTGGGAAACAGTGAATGAACAAAGATTCCTGCCTTCTGGGTGGTTACATTCTAATGAGGGGAGAGGCAAACAATAAACATAGTTAGTCAAAGTCCAAGTGGGACTTTGCCACAGGAGAGGTTGGCGAAAAAGGTGGAATCAGCATAGGAGACTATGAATGGGCCACGAAGAAAGGACAAGACCAGGATAGGTCATGTCACAGAAAACTGCTTAAGAAAGGTACAAGCTCAACTGCATCAGATGCTACTAAAACAAGGACTACAAGGACAACAGTGAATAAGCTTTGGCAAAATATAGGTCACCAGTGACCTTAGAAAGGGCCAGTTCAGTTACATGGAGGGAACCAGAGCCCACCTTCAGTGTGCTGAGAACGAAAGGGGAGTGAGACAGAAGGTGTGGACAGTGGGTATGAACAGCAGGTATGGACAGCAAGTATGGACAGTGGGTGTGGACAGCGGGTGTGGGAAGCAGGTGTGGGCAGCAGGTGTGGACAGCGGGTATGGACAGCGGGTGTGGACGGCAGGCGTGGACAGCAGGTGTGGACAGCGGGTGTGGACAGTGGGTATGGACAGTGGGTGTGGACAGCAGGTGTGGGAAGCAGGTGTGGGCAGCAGGTGTGGACAGCAGGTATGGACAGCGGGTATGGACAGCGGGTGTGGACGGCAGGTGTGGACAGCAGGTGTGGGCAGCAGGTATGGACAGCAGGTGTGGACAGCAGGTGTAGGTAGCTCTTTTTAGGACAGAGATCAAAGATGTGGAAGAGGAGGTAGAGAGGAGTGAGGCAGGCAAGGGAAATATTTATCTTTAACACAGATATTAAGGCATGTTTGTGTACTGACAGGAAGAAGTCATTCTTGGAAAAGGAATTTCAGATTTTCAATGCATTGGTAGTTAATTCATGAATTATTGAGCATGACAAGTTTAGATCCAATTACAGTCACTTGACTACAAGTCAAAAAAAATACAAAGGTAAGCTATTATTTTGCAGACAATCTCCCATTTCAATGAAGTGTAAAACCCCACTGGCATGGACCTATAAAAATTGTGTATCAGGGGAAGAGGACATGGGGAGAGATTTTACCCACAGTTTTCCCAATCCGTACATCCATTTGGGGATTATGTGGCATTAACAACTAAAGATACTCAGAATACTCAACGTAAAATTTAGATTCCTACAGATAGTATTTTGTGTAAAAAGGAACTATCTCTTAAAAGCTCATTAAATATTTATATGGAAGAAGTATCCCCAATGCCAAAAATAAGGCCAATTATGGAATTATTTGGAAACAGGAGAATGAATCTAGAATTTTTAAAAGTTCTCAGGACAACACAGAGTGAGCACGTTCCTCCAAACAGTGCATACTTTTATGTCTGGAACGACTGCCCACACTTCCTGCCCCACGGAGATTAAACGCCAGCTTAGGGTTCATTCAGGTCCCCAGTAAGGTCTGAACTTCCGTGGCCTGTAACGCTGGCGAAAAAATTAAATGTGATTGCGGCAGCCTGGCTATGGAAACTATAGAAATATCAACTGGTTTCTATTTTTAACACGTAAAACTTTTAGAGTCAAAATAATAAGGGAAAGCCAGCCTCTTTGAGATTTTAGTTTCTATGGATACATTTTATTTTACACAAAGAGGGCTGTTTGAAGCTTTCATCTGGGAGACAAATAGGTTGCTAATAATAGTTTAAAAGTAAATACGTGGAAATTAAAACTATATATTCACAAATGCTATAGTTTCTGTTGACATACACCTGTTACATGGATGGAGCTGACCTTACCTGACAGGCTGTTACCTTAGGTATCGACATTTTGTTCAAACAGAAAAGATCCCTGAAATGTTTTCTTGCTGACCTTGTTTCTCTATTTCGTGAGAAAGATAGCCAGTGATTCTAAACAGGTTTATGGTCAAGAAGGGATGATGAAAGGACTGCTTTTAAAGCACTCACGTCGTGGTTAACTACAAGTTTCTCTTTATTTCTAAATTAAAAATAAAAATAAGTGAGACAGCACTCCATAGGACTGATACCTAGTTGGCTACCTGCCACGTATGTGACTTGAAGCAAATTCTTACTTCCTGAGAAAGAAGCAGGATGATAAGACTATTCAGTACACATGGCTACTTGGAGGCTCAAACAGCAACAATGTGCATACGAGAGCTTTCCAAACTTCGGTGACATTCTTTTTATCATCTCAAATCACTGCCCGGTAGCCTGTCCACCTCTGCTTTAAAAGCTTCCCAGGTGCCCAGTTACTCCTGAGGAAATGGAAGATGCTTCTCACTCCCCGGGATAATGCTGTTGACAATCCCCGACATTTGGGGAAAAACTCTGCTTATAATCCCCCAAAACATACACCTCTCAGTTTATTGCAAACCAGGTTGTTGTTAGAAACCAAGAAATAACACCTTCTTTATCGCCATAACCAATTAATCATAGACGGTATATATTTTCCTCCTACACACAGCTTGAATTAATCTTTTTCTCTCTGTCCCCAATGCTTCTACATGAGTCCAAGTCACCCTCGACCTGGACATCTTACAAACAAATCTGATGATTATGTCACTTCAGAACATCACTGGAGGGGCTTCCCTGGTGGCACAGTGGTTAAGAATGTCGGTGCAGGGGACACGGGTTCGAGCCCTGGTCCGGGAAGATCCCACATGCCGCGGAGCAACTGGGCCCGTGGGCCACAACTACCGAGCTTGCACTCTAGAGCCCGCGAGCCACAACTACTGAGCCCGCAGGCCACAACTATGGAAGCCCACGAGCCTAGAGCCCGCGCTCCACAACAAGAGAAGCCACCGCAATGAGAAGCCCACGCACCTCAACAAAGAGTAGCCCCCGCTCGCCGCGACTAGAGAAAGCCCGCGCGCAGCAACGAAGACCCAACGCAACCAAAAATAAATACAAATGAAAAAAGAGAAAATCACTGGAAAAAAATCACATTTTGTCAGGTTTCCTTTTTAACTGCATCCAACTAAGATCCTCCTTTCTGGCCCAGGCTGTACGTCAACTCTTCATCAATCAGACCAGTCTCATTTCTAAGTCTCTGCCTTCATTTATGATCTCTCCCTTTACTTGAGGGCCATCTCTCCTCCTTTGCACTCTGACAGATCTTTCCAGTTGATAGCAGGTAGCATCTGCTGACCACTCAGTCCGAGATGATTTCTCCATGACTGAAATGCTATTGCCCTTGCAGTCAGAACCACACTGTTTAGCACATCAGCTGTGTAGCAAAGTATCAACTACAGGTAAACAAACAACAACCAGTTTTAGAATAAAAGGGAGCAAGGTTCAAATTCCACTGCTGCTCCCAGCTGTGTGCCTTTGGGAAAGTTACTTGATCCCTCAGAGCTTCAGTCACTTCATCCATGAAATGGATAATATGTCTCATATCACTGTGTTGGTAAGATTACACAACACAGGCAAACTGTAAATTACAGCTAGCATGCGACGCCTGATATAGACTGCTATAAACTGTTGTGCGCTCTATAATGGCACAGAGGACCAACATGTAGAGCAAGGTGCTGGGTGCCAGCATGTTCAACCATTCATGGCGACACCTCCTAGTAGGCTAAGTTGTAGTATTATTACTTCATGTATTTTGACCTTTCTTCCCAAGTAGATTGTATGTGGGGGAGGGCAGACTTCTTCAAATAACTGACTTAAGCCCCTATTGCCTAGGTAAAAGATACACATTTCCTAAGTATTTCCCCAGTCTTCCTGTCCCATCCTGCAACAAACTTGCTTTTGTGAACTTGAGTTTTTGACCAATGCTCTTTCATTAAAGAGTGTCTTAAAAATATCTGCCACATAAAACAAATTGCTGCTTCTTTTGCAGGGCTATGCTTATGGACACTGCCCTGACATTCCTGGTGTCGCCTCTTTGAAATCCAGGGTGAGAGATTTCCTTTAGAACTTAGACCAAGAAAACCTTTGCTTCTCTTAAGAAACATGTATGTATCACAGGTATGCTGATAAATAAGTAACAGACTGTGTTTCCCTTTTCATTTTGGCCATCAGGAAGCTGAAGGCCAAATATAATATTCCACTTTAGCAAGTAAACAGAGTCTTAGGACCTGCTTACCTATAGCCCCTTTTTCCCTGATGGTCTATACCACCTGTTCTAATATAGCTTTACCTCTAAATTTACCTACTCATTCTCCTCCAATATTCATCCTCTCCTTCTTTCTTTTAGTAATAAAATTCCTTGAGTTTTAGTTTGGCACATGGATGCCTAGTTTGAGGCTACATTTCCCAGCCTCCCTTTCACTAAACAACAGGATGTGAACAGTAGTGACGTGTACAACTTCTGGGTCCTGCCCTCAAAAGGAAGCGCTTTACTCTCCACTTCCTGTTTCCCCTTCTAAGGAGCATTCATTTAGACACGGTGGTGGTGCACCAAGTTTGGCTTTGTGGAAGAGGGCAACATCCTAGGGGAGAAAACAAAAATATAGAAGGATCCCTAGAAGATCATCAAGCCCCACCTCACCGGACTCCTATCAGATTGTACTTTCACATGAGTGAGAAATAAACTTTCTATCTGGTTTAAGCCTCTGTTGTCTTGGTCCTTCTTAAAGCAGCTGAATCAATACCCTATGTAATATACCCTCATCTTAATGTTTTATTTTTATTTCTATATTTTACCTTTTCTTATGTGTATTTCTTTAAGCTACTTCTACTGCTTTTGCTGTTTGAATGAATGGAGAGAAGAAAATAGGAACGAAATGCAAAAAAGGTAGAAAAATGACACACGCAAAAGTGACAAGCTTGACAACCAGAATCTGCCTTAACCCTACCATACTTTATACAGTACCGTCTCTGAAGTAGAATGACTCTCTTTTCAAAATGTGTTCAAAAGCGGACTACTAATTTGCATTTTTTTAGAGATTTTAAATTTAACTTCAAATCATTGTCACCTCTCATAGAGACAGGAGAAGTAAAAAGAACATCTTCTGTTCTTCAGCTTCAGTGAGACATATTCATGGAATCTTTCCCAAACTTAAAGAGGTCAATAGCAATCATGGAAAGAGGGTGAACAGATGTGACAGTTATGCAGTGATCTTGAATATCATTTTTTCTTCATGTAAATGGACTTATAAAAAATTATGACATCAATACATATTCAACTTAACAAGCCTAACAGTGTAGGAAATGCTTAAAGAAAAACACAGTGAGCCCTCTTCCCCTTCCCCTACCTGAGGCAACCAAACTGAAATCCCTTGGGTATTTGTTCACACATTTCCCTATTTTTGTATGGACATATCTGGACACATATTGTCTTATCTTTTATTTGCCATACCAAACATAGACAGTTAACTCATATTCATAAACACTGGGATAAATAATATTTCCTAGCACGACTACCAAAATTTAAGCAACCAGCCTCACTTTGAGGGAAATAATTAGCTAGCCTCCCACTGACACAGACAGAAAAAAAAAAAAAAGAAAACCTACTATATGTTTCAGAGATCAATTTTTATTTATTCTACCTCTAAAATATACCCTCGAGTTCACCAAATGTTCTCTGTCTTCCCCAGAGTCCAAGCCATGACCGTCACTCAGCTGGACTATTGCAATCGCTTCCCACCCCTCTCTACGCCTCACTTCTTGCCGCTTGCAATCCATTCCTACAGAGGAACCGGCACGATCTTTCAAAAACCTAAATTAGATGAAGTCATCCTTCTATCTAAAATTTTCCAGCTGCTTCTCATCGATGTAAGAAGAAAATCCAAACAACTTCCAAAGTCCAGAAAGGTACAAAGAGCTTCCACGGCACCTCATACCTGTCCCTGCCAAAGCCTCCGCCCT
The DNA here is from genome assembly GCF_002837175.3 of Physeter macrocephalus. NCBI lineage: Eukaryota > Metazoa > Chordata > Mammalia > Artiodactyla > Physeteridae > Physeter > Physeter macrocephalus. Next base: position 67,449,343 of record NC_041228.1, read on the forward strand.
TATGACTGACTGGTCACTCTTCCCCTGACACCCTGACCTTCTTTTTGCTTTGGGGCCTCTGTACCAGCTGCTCTGTCTACCTGGATGCTTCTCCCTCTCATTTAAAGGAAGAGTTCTACTTGTCATTCAGACACGAGTTTCCCAGACAGGCTTTCTCTATGGCCACCCAGCCTAGAGTTCCCACCCTGGCACTTCCCACCGTAGCTTTCCTCATAACTCTCTCCAATATTTGATTTTGCCCCTTTGTAGAGATTTATTTACTTCGTTGTTGTCTCCCCCACTCAAATGGAAGCATCGTGAGAGGAAAGACCTTCTCTCCTTTGCTGCCGTATTCCTGGTACCAGGAACACTGCTTCACACACTAAAGGTGCTCAATTAATACGTCAAATGAATGAGGCAATGAATCCATTTAAAACAGCCGATGTTCCATGTACTTTCTGATTGAGGGCTCTGTTCCCTCTGTCAAGAGAACAGGGAAAGAAGAACTATAGTGTAATAATGAAAATCTGATTTCAGAATTAGGTGGCCTGGATTTAAATTCCAACTCTATTCTTGCCAGTAAGTAATTTAATTCTTTAGGCCTCAGTTATTATATTTGGAAAATGTGGAATAATGGCCTAGCTTATAAGCTTGCAAAGATCAAATGAGGCAAAGGATGTAAAGGCGTTCAAAAAACTCTAAAATGTTACATAAATGTTATCATTATTTCAATAAAGCAGTACATAAATAAGTAATGAACAATATCAAGAACTGAATTAAATTTGACATTAAAATAATAATGTAAATAATAATTACTTGTAAAATACATACATAGAGCGTTTACCTTTTTATAACTGGATATTCTCTGACATATGCGCTCAATTTTTTCATTGCAAACAGCACTGAATTTACTCTGAAGGTCAGTAGGAATCACCTCGTTCAAAGAGTTAAGGCTGGTGCAGTTTTGTACAAAATGATCATCGCTTTTAGCCAGGGCTTCAAGAATCTGTAGACACACATACACACACACACAAAATAGAACAAGAAAATAAAACCTTCAAAATCATCCAAATAAAATTTTCACAATTCCACTGCACAGGGTGACTTTCCCCAGTGTGCTTCTTTTAGCTGCCTGGGATTTGTATGTTCAATAAACCCTGGCAGTGAAGTGATGGACTTTTGTGTCTGGAATCTCCTGTTTCCCCTCCTGCTGGCTATAAAAGGCTGCCTGAGGGAGGTGAGGGGACTTCAAAGACTCCCTGCTGGATAAATCAGTACACTCTGATGTGGGAACACACTGCCCATATTTTAGTCAGAGTTACTCAGAACATTTTTTTTTTTTCTCAGTTTGGTAGTAGAGCAACAAAAACTAAGGAAAACCATATCCTTGCTTGCTACTGAGAGCCTAGTACAGAGAGTGCATTTAACAAATGTTTGCTGAAGGAATCAATGAATCAGACTTTCTCTTGATAAAGTAAAAAGCAATGTTGCTTTCAGTGTCTGAACTCCATCTGATAAAACGTTAGAGAAAAGCATCCATATGACATATTGAACTAGTAAATCATTTTGGCTGTTTTAATCAATTATAAGGCAGTGTGTGTGTGTGTGTGTGTGTGTGTGTGTGTGTGTGTGTGTGTGTACACCATGAATCACTGAGAATTTCCCATGAACGGAGAATTAATTATGTTTATTATTTATATGTAGCATTCATGATTGTTCAAAGATCACAAGGACTGATTACACCCTTACCTGACAGTTTTATAATATTGTGTGAGACAACCTATAGATGCTGTGTTTATTTGACCTCCTTCACCACCTCCATTTCCCTGTCTTGCAGAATATAGAGTGTGAGTTTTTTGTTTAATCACTAGTCTAGAAATTAGAGCTCACTTTATCATTAGCAGAGTGACCTTGGTTAAATTTCTTAATTTCTTTGACTTTCTTTTCTTCATGTGTAAAACAGAAATATGTGCAGACTAAGTTGTACAGTTGTCATATATAAAATAATCCATGTAATCTTGCCAATTTGAAATAGCTAGAAAATGAGATCAAATAATTACAATAACCTGATCTCAAACTCTTCCATGGATCCTCTTAATGGTATAATGTAGCTGGGAAGGGGTTGCATTTTGAAAGTATAGATTCTCTATCAGTAGGTACATATAGCGGTACAACACCATCAGAATGATGGGATTTTTTCAAAAGTTAACTTTCAGAATATAAAACAAAAACATAAAATAATTATTTTTGAAATAGTGCATTTGGATTTTTGTATTATTTTTCTTCCACTAAAATAAAAAAATACATATTATTAATGCTAGATCTATCTCAACTACACACATTCAAAACAAGAATTGAAATGAAGAAATAAAGGCAGCAAAGCTATACAAAAGCAGATGGAACACTAAAGCTTCAACCTGTGGAGGGTCCAACAGGAGTCTGATCGATTTACCTTGTGGAAGGATCATGAAAAACAAACACAGGGTCGCCTCTTACTTAGCATATGTTTTATCCATTTGGATGAAGACCCCCTTTCTCCCTTCCTGTTTTGCTGTAGTCTAAGGACTAAGTACAAGATCCTTTGCAACTAAGAATTGTATAAATACCTAAAGATCTATTCATAAACTGATCTCTAAGCTTCAAGCAATTTTATGAAATAAACATGAGACTTGCAGAATTTGCATGCGTTTTACGACTTCAAATATTCTTCACAGGATTATGTACATTTAGGAAAGCACCACCTGTCATGAAAACCGTCTGAAACGTATTCATGATACTGAATTAACAGACGTAGTAAACTTACTAAATGCAAAGACACCTTTGCCAAATCAACTAATGCTCGCCTGGGCAAGCGTCCCATCTAACATGACACTGTGCTCCAAGAGATCAATTAAAAACAAAACAAAACAAAAAGACTGTACATAAACTGAGTAATGGGGGAAAAAAGAACAAGAAAAAGAACTTGAACGAGTGGACAGCTGAAACATGTACAGCTATTTACATTTTTTAAACTGGGAGTGAGGGAGGGTTTCAGTTGCTTAACTGAGAACAAAATCCCTTCCTTTGCAGGGATCGCTCGCACCTTGGCAGTGAGGCTGAAGAAACCTTTGGGCTCGACCATCTTCTCCACCACGTTGCACTTGATCCCGGCGGTGCTGTCATACTCGTACACGACGCCATACTCTAGGTGGACGTTATCCACCGTCAGACTCACGTGCTCCTTCTTTCCGTCGATGATTGCCATGGTGTTGAGCTTGTCAATTACCTCTGGAATAAAGACAATTTTAATTCAGCAAATTCAGGAAGGGTTTGTTAGTCTCTTCAAATAATTTGAGTCTCTTTGAATAATTTTTAAAGAGTTCTTTAAAGGGTGACTAAATCTGCTGTGCTAAATGAAGCATCTATTCTTTTTTTTTTTTAACATCTTTACTGGAGTATAATTGCTTTACAATGGTGTGTTAGTTTCGAAGCGTCTATTCTTGTTAACATTTTTAAAAATAAGAACATTTAAAAAAATACATGATTGACCAATCCAAATCTTACCACTCTAACAGGACTAGTCTTATCTTTGCACACCCATTTTGATCTATGGACCATATGTATGCCTATTTATACCTATATCAACATTAAATGTACAATGTTTTTCATTAAAAGCATGCATAACTTAAAGTCAAGGCTCCTAAAACTGCCTCAAACATTGGATGAGTATTTTCTCAAAGCAGAAAAAATACAGAAAACCATATTGAAGAAGCAGAAAGGAGATGGAATAATTATTTTTTTAAGCAGGGAGTGCCTGAATTGTCCCAAACAGCATCTTCTGAAGCTGACTCATTGCGAAAATGTGTCACTGTTCACTGTAATAAAATTTCCATCTGGAATGTATTCCTATAGGGTTTTGGCCAACAATCAGTCAGCTAGGGGAAAAAACACCTGAAGTCTCAAGCAAGAAACTGCTGAGAAATCTAACAGTAAATATTAAATAAGCGAAAACAGTATTAGTTTACTTAACACAATTAAGCCCTAGAATAGCAGAAACAGTAAATATAAAATAGGCAAAAGCAGGGCTTCCCTGTTGGCGCAGTGGTTAAGAACTGAACTGCCAATGCAGGGGACATGGGTTCGAGCCCTGGTCCGGGAAGATCCCACATGCCACAGAGCAACTAAGCCCACGCGCTGCAACTACTGAGTCTGCGCTCTGGAGCCTGTGAGCCACAACTACTGAGCCCACGTGTCACAACTACTGAAGCCCATGCACCTAGAGCCTGTGCTCCGCAACAAGAGAAGCCACTGCAATGAGAAGCCCACGCACCGCAACGAAGAGTAGTCCCTGCTCTCCACAACTAGAGAAAGCCCACGCGCAGCAACGAAGACCCAACGCAGCCAAAGATAAATAAATAAATTCACTTTAAAAAATAGGCAAAAGCAGAAAAATGGTTTTCTTTAAAATAATTAAGTCCAAGAATAGCTATAAATCAATTTCCAGAGCATCTCATTAACCCATTCTACCTTTCACTGTGGCACCAATGATGATTAGCAAAAACTAACTATAAATGAGGAGTAAAAGCCTCAAGATAAGGTCCTGAGATTTGTCCTGGTTTGAATAAATAAAAGAGCTGATTTAGCACTACAGCTTTGCTGCTCCAATGAGATTGAAATATTTCTGATGTTGTTCATGATCCGAGCAGCTCCTCCCAAGTGGCCTTCCAGGAATGGAGGGAAAACCGCTTTTCCTAAGTACCCCCATATGATTCAGTGTGCATAGCAAATTCTCCAGCTATGCTGGTTTGGAAGAACCTAATAGTACAATAAAAATGTCCAGAGACATCCACCAATAGTATAAGTGGAAAGATACCAAGAAAATGTAGGAGAGGATTCAAGGACTTCCATGAAAAAGTTTATAATGATATTTCAAGGTATTTGTTAAATGCAAACGTAAATGTAGTTGCCTCAGTCCCTTCACCCTTCGCCACTGAATACAGTGACCTGCAGGTTTGCTTCACTGAGAAAACAGAAATGCTATGAGTCTTATCAAAAGATCTCTCTCCCCCTCAAACTCACATTATTAGTTTGCCTCCTTCATTACTGTAAGAATACAGTAAAAGTTACTTGAATCAAGAAAGTATCTTCAAAACAAGGACCTACTGTATAGCACAGGGAACTATATTCAATATCTTATAATAACCTATAATGGAAAAAACTCTGAAAAAGAATACATATATACGTATAACAATCACTTTGCTGTACACCTGAAACTTACACAACATTGTAAATCAACTATATTTCTATTTAAAAGAAAAGGAAAAAAATGTATTTTCAAAGGAACTATGGACCTTCTAGACTAGGGCTTCTCATACTGTAATGTACATACAGATAAGATAAGATCTTAAAATGGAGATTCTCATTCAGTAGATCTGGGGTGGGGCTGAGATTCTGCATCTCTGTCTTACTCAGGTGATGCTGATACTGCTGGTTTGTGAGCCACAGTGGAGTGGGAAGGTACACACAATGTTTGAACTCAAAGTAAGGAAACATCGTAACTTGGGTTTCAATGCTCATTCCACTGCTTCCTAGCTGGGGCACGTCCATCCACCTATATGGGTCTCTATTTCTTCTCCCATAAAATGAGAATGATGATAATCACACCTTTAATAAATTTCCGTTTTTGATGACTTAATGAGATAATCCACGTAAAACATTTAATAAAGTACCTAAGAAAGTGTCATAGCTATTCTATGTTTGTCACCAGCAATTATGACTTACGGATGTGACGTGACATCTATCTGAGATGACTAAGAAGTGGCTTGAACATATAAGGTTTTCAATAACTGGGACTCGGCAATGGCACATGGACAAAGAATACTACAGGGCAATGAGGAGAAAAAGGAGGAACCCACCTTCTACTTTACAGTCAAAAGCATCCCCTGCTTCATCTCCTGGGGGTTTGGAGTTAGACTTCTGAAGGTCTTCCTGAGCGCTCTCAATGCTGTTATAAACCCATTGAATGGAATCTTGCTGGAAATGAGGGGGAGAAAGAAACCTCAGAGGTATTAGTGCTTCCTGAAATGCATATCCATTTCATAAACCTGCTTCAAAAGGAGAGTTGACAATCTTACTTATTCTTCTAGTTTAAATACAATAAAATACAATAACATTTGAAAGAGAAGGAAAAAGTCAGTGGCATTATTTTTCAACAGGGACTTCCCTGGTGGGGCAGTGGTTAAGAATCCGTCTGCCAATGCAGGGGACATGGGTTTGAGCCCCGGTCCAGGAAGATCCCACATGCCACGGAGCAACTAAGCCCGTGAGCCACAACTATGGAGTCTGCACTCTAGAGCCCACAAGCCACAACTACTGAAGCCTGCGCGCCTACAGCCCATGCTCCGCAACAAGAGAAGCCACCACAGTGAGAAGTCTGCGCACCACACCAAAGAGTAGCCCCCACTCGCTGCAACTAGAGAAAGCACGCACGCAGCAATGAAGACCCAACACAGCCAAAAATAAATAAATAAAAATAAATAATTTTTTTAAAAAAAGATTACTAAGTCAGTGAGAATCTGAGAGGATGAAAAAACTAAAAAGAAAATATTTTTCAACAGACATTTTTAAGCTTGAGATTTTTTCTTCCAAAGATAGATAGGCTTTTAAATAAGATGTATTTCCCAAATGTCTTAAATGACTCAAGTCTATCTCAAAATGAATTATAAATTACATTTTTTAAAAATTAAGGGTACTTTTAAAATTTATTTATTTATTTTTGGCGGTGTTGGGTCTTCGTTTCTGTGCGAGGGCCCTCTCCAGTTGTGGCAAGCGGGGGCCACTCTTCATCATGGTGCGCGGGCCTCTCACTATCGCGGCATCTCTTGTTGCGGAGCACAGGCTCCAGACGCGCAGGCTCAGTAGTTGTGGCTCATGGGCCTAGTTGCTCCGCGGCACGTGGGATCTTCCCAGACCAGGGCTCGAACGCGTGTCCCCCGCATTGGCAGGCGGATTCTCAACCACTGCGCCACCAGGGAAGCCCCTACAAATTACATTTTTAAATAAATGTTAGATGGGCACTTTTCTGAAGAAGCAATGGTCTATAATTGTACAAATGATTTAAATGCTCTCCTAAGAGTCACATATGTTTCAACACATTTAATGGTTCTTGTGAATCAAACCAATAAGAACATTGGAAGAACACCTTTCATCTCATGGGGTTCCCAATTGATATAACTATCTTTTAATCTTCCACGTCATAAATCATCCTATATTTTCATTGAAGTAGCAGTTCCTGTCTTATTTAGATAAATGAGAGATGAAATGGCTACCAAGTAATGCTTGCAGGGTTGCATTACTACTTAAATGTTTGTACTTTTCCTAGGTAAGATGATAAGCTGAGTTGCATGACTGAAGTGTGATATAACTTGTACTATCCATTTTTCTCTTGTATTAACTTCACAATTGTGTTTGATTATTATATTGCTATCCATCATTAAAATGCTAGTTAACATTTAATCATTCAAGTCCACGTTGGTGACCTGTTGTGGCCTCCAAGGAACCACATCCCCCAGAGTCCACACTTTTGTGTAGCTCCTTCCCACACTCAACCTGGGCTTGGTCACGTGATCTGACTCTTCAAAGGGAAAGCAGTAGCAAGCATGATGTAAAGAGTTGACTGCCCGCAATATTCCCTCTTGAAACCCAGACACCATGCAGAAAGGAGAATTCTGCTAAGGAATGGAAAGGAAGGCCAGGTGGAGGGGCTCTGGAGTGAGAGGTCATCAGGAGGGGAACCCCAGCACCAGTCAGTTCCCAGCAGAACAAAGCCACATCAGGACGAAGCCCTCACAGGAACCAACACCCAGTCAACCCGGAGAACCAAGAGAAACAATTAATCACTGTTGTTCTAAGTCACTAAGTTTCGGGACAGTCTGTTCTGTGGCAATGGATACCCAATAGAGCATGTTATTCACTTAGTGAATTTTTCTGTCCATTTATTGCTTTTCTTAATTATTTCACTGATCAACACCTCTCCAACAAGGAAGACAGGGGAAATGAAAAGAAATGAAACTCAAATCAATTTGGCTACTTTTAAAAATTTTGATAGAAGGGGAAAAATTTGATCATTTAGGTAGTATCTTTTTAAAACTTCATTTACTAATACAGTTCAATAAATATTTATTTATTAAACTACTGTCAACTCAAATAACCTACACATCTACGTGTGAATTCCAATCTGCTGTGCTCCTTTGACCTCATTAGTAAGCAAAATTGATCAGCTATTTTCTTGTGGGCTCAGTATTTTGCAGGATGTCAGTCCTGGCCTAGGAGAAAATAGCCACTCATCTTTCTGTTTTGGACACAAAGTCATATACTCAAATCTAGAAAAGAGTACTTCACCAAGCGTGACAGAAAAAAATAGAAAGCCTGTCCTTTAAAATTCCTTTTGCGCTCAGTTAATTAATTTGAGAGAATTTTCTCTTATAATCCAACACTCCCTTGTATCTCATGAGAAAATAAGCTTTACTTATCAATTAGGATTCTAATTTTGTTTTTGTATAGCACTTAAACTTTGGATCAGAGGACAGTGCTTAGAATTTTAAGTAATGGCAAGCACATATTGGTATTTTCTTTTAAAAGCTAAATCCAGCTACCTAAATAAAAATATATCCAACAGTCAATCACAGACGCTATAAAACCCACAATTTTTTCTCTTTCACAGAAGTTTTATAATAAACAGTGTAAGCATTTATCATTCATATATACAGACGGAGGTACACACTGACCATTACAGATTCTAAGGCAATCACAAGAGTCAAGAAAACAGTTCAGACCTTTGGATTTCAATTTGATAAACAGCTATTTGAAAACTCATCGCAATGAAAATGAAAATAGCCCAGAGTACTTTTTAAACTGGTGATAATACTGCAGCAGGAAAATGTGGCCATTTAAGCAGAAGCGATTATAACTAGTTATGCAGCTAAAACAAGCATTATGAGATTGAAAGTTCTGCACTTAAACGTGAACTTGTCAGTAAACCACAAACAGCCCTGGCACCATCCCATGCTGTCCCTGGGGTCTTCTGTGCAAGTCTGTGATTACAGCTACACCAGCCAAGGGGAGTTTACCTTCGTTGGTCTCCTGTACTTCCTGCAGGCCGTGACGTGGGCAATAACACTGGCGTGTGTCTCTTTGCTGACATTGATTCCATTTACTTTGATGATACACTGTCCAGGGTGAAGACCAGCGGCTGCGGCCACAGTTCCTTTAAATACAAATGAGAAAACTGCCCAAAACTAATTTTAGGAATATGATTCATTTTTATCCCATATACCGTAAGGAAAGCAATTTTAAAATATGGTAAACATCTAGCTAGCATATTCTTGATAAATCTGGCTCTGACAGCAATGCCCTCTCAAAAATTCCCTGCTTTTTAACTGGCCATTCAAACTGTGTTGAACAAATATCTTCCCACCCCCTGAAAAATTAGTTTGAAGAGATACTGTGAAGAGAACTTTATAATGCTAATCAGTTATTTTCCCTTTCAAACGTCTAATCGATCTAATTTTCTAAATATGCATATATAAGGGCACAATGAGAAAGCCAGAAATACAGGACTTTTTACCTTCTTTTAGTCTACAAAATCTCTAAATATTTAAACAGTATTCACTTTCATTTTTAAAAATGCCAACAATTAAAAGAAATTCTTAAGGAAAAAAATCAAGTCAATTAGCAACTAGGAGTGGACTGGATTTGCTAAGAAAAATAAGAGTTCAGGATACGTACAAAGGGTCAGGAACCAGACAATTTGTGGAGAATAAAATTAATCAAAAAACATCAACTGTCCATCATTTATTTGCAGATATAGTGGCATATCCTAACAGGTGAGTTAAGATTTTCAGAACCTTCCAATCATTACTATTTGATATTCTGAGCAAATCAACATTTACAAAGCACCATTGCTAAATACAATGTACATAATTAACATCAATGATTATAAAACTTATCATAAGTACGTTAGGAGAGTCTTCCTTTGTAAGCAATTTCTCCCATGAAGGAATTATTAAACATCTTAAAGAATATAATTTATATTCAAGAAGACAGTATACATTTCTTCTCACTAAAATTCACTCCCAGAAATATTAAGTGGTTTTTCTGGATTGAGCTGAGTCTTGAGGGAGGGAGGGACAATCACAGCAGAAAGAACAGCCTAGAATCTAAAAAAAAGGTACAAATGAACTTATCTACAAAACAGAAATAGAGTGACAGACGTAGAAAACAAACTTATGGTTACCAGGGGGTGGTGGGGAGGAGGGATACCCTGGGAGACTGGGAATGACATATACATACTACGATATATGAAATAGATAGCTAATAAGGACAGGGGACTCGCTATAGCCCAGGGAACTCTACTCAGTCCTCTGTAACGGCCTATATGGGAAAAGAATCTAAAAAACAGTGGATGTATATATTTGTATAAGTGATTCACTGTGCTGTACACCAGAAGCTAACATAACACTGTAAATCAACTCTACTCCAATAAAAAAATTTTTTAAAAAAAGAAGAAGAAGAAAAAGAGCCTGAAAAAAGGCACTGAGTCAAGAATAACCTGGACATTTGGGACCATAGAAGCAGTCAGTGTGAGCTTAGAATGAAAGTGGGTGAGAGAGACTGGAGAGCAAAGCAGAGGCAGGTTGTGAAGTCTCTGTGCACTTTGCGTGAAGTCCTGAGTGTGAACCTTACTGTACACGCAAGAGGAAAAACATTTAAGAATTTTAAGCAGAGAAATGACATGATCGCTCCCAACCCCTGCCTATGCAAACAGAGGATGGATCATCGGAGTTTAAGTCAAAAATCAAAATCACAGCAAGCATCCACTGCAAACTCCCAGGATGGAATTAAGGTAGCGTTAGTTATAAAGGGGAGAACGAGATCAAGTATCTGATGTTTGATGATGGCGCTGACGGAAAGGCTCTAGCCTGCACTCAGGATCGCTCCTGTGCCTTCGGACTCAGTGGCTGCGTAGATGGAGTTATTTAAATAAAGAGAGAATACAGAAGGTAAAGCAGCTTCAGAGAATAGATAAAAAGTTCAGTTGGGGATAATACTGGGTTTCTTAAGGTGCCAAAGGTGCATTTAGGTGGAGATGTTTAATAAACAATTAGATCTAGGCTATAGAACTCAAGAGATCTGGGTGGGAGAAAGAGATTTAGAAATCCCCAGCAAAGAGGGTCAATATGATTGTTTACGGAGAGCAAGAAGGCAAAGAAGAGAAGAGAGTGCCAACAGTTCAGGGGTCAACAGATGCAGAGCTGGCAGAGGAGGGGTAGGAGAAAAATCTGAAAAGTACCATCTCAGAAATCAAGATAATGAACGTTTTAGGCCAACGGGAGCAGTCAGTTTAAACAAATGCAACAGAATATTCAATTAAGACAAGAACTCTCAATGTCCATTGTATTTTCCAGTTAAGTCCATGATTACTCTTATAAGACATGGGTTACTCTTGGAGACGTGGGTAGGAGGTGGGAGAAGATGTCTATAGCACTGGGCTAAAATTCAAATAGGAAGTGAGGAAAGCCCAGCATTTCAGGAAGTTTGGCATGACAAAAATAAGTTCTGAGAGCATTACTCTAGAGCGAAGGGTCTCAATCTTTGACATGCATACAGATCACTGGGGATCTTGTTAAAATACAGATTCTGATTCAGTAAGTCTTAGATGGGGCCTGAGATTCTGCATTTCTAACCAGCTCCCAGGTGATGCCAACGTTGTAGGTCTGTGGACCACACTCTGTGTAGCAAGGATCTAGAGAGGAAAATAAGGAAGAGGGAAGGTTTTGTATTTACTGTTCAGTTTAAGACAGCTTTGGTTCTTTGTTTATTTCAATGAGAAACAACTGAGCATGTTTATAGCCTCTACTATAGTAATCCACTGAAGAGAAAGGTTGAAAATTCTGGGAACAGAATATCTGACAGTGTAATACCCCAGAGGAGGAATCTGAAGGGGTGGGCTCCAGAATATCTGTAGAGATATTAACCTTGAACTCCAGAGAGGAAAATGGAAGACCTCTTCCTCTAGACTAGGAGAAAAATTGGTGATGGTAAAACAGCCAACAACGTGTGCAAAAAAAAAGGTGTGGGACTTGGAGGGCTTCATACCTGGGAGCCTGAGTATGTCTGTGAGGTGAAAAAGGAAATCATCATGGGGGCCAGGAGGCAATAATGAACAGAAAAAGAGACAGCTGATCAGACACATAAAAAGACTGCCGAGTAGTAACAGGGGCTCAGTAAAAGACAGGACAGTGAATTGGGATGATACTAATTCCATATCCATGATACTTTTTTCCTAGCTGCTCAGGAGAAAAAGCAAAGAATGTAGTTAGGTTTATCCAAAGCTGAAATAAGGTGGTCTGGATGCACCTGCGGTATAAGCACAAGAGGACCCTGGATGCACCTGGGAGACAGGGATGAGAGGACCCTAACAATGCTGACAAGAGTGATGGAAGTGACCCACCACAGGGATAAAGCTGGCTAAGCAAGGAAGTGGCACTTTGAGGGATATAATCAACCAGGAGAAAAGGAGAAGGATCCCGAGATTGGAGGTCCCAGTGGAATTTTGTTTAACATTTTTTATTGAAGAACCAACCAAATTTTAAGGCAACCAGGTAAGAGACCCAAAAAAGAGACTGTAGTCAGAAACTGGCATATTAGAATTGTAGATTCCACAGGTGAAAGTCCAATTATTGATATGCTCTAGTGTGTGACCATGGGAAAGGGCTGAAGAAGAAAAATGGGAAAGAAGTTTCTTTTCTTACGGCAAAATTACAGCGCAAAAGGTAACCACAGACTAATACCATATTTAATATACACTCGAAAGGAAAAGCACATGAGTCTTTCTTTTACTCTTCAGAAGCAAAAAGCATAGCAACCAGAATTGGCCCTACCCTATGATTAAGTTCCCAAAATACAACCCTGCTCTTTAAAAGATACTGTAATAGGGAAACAGACACAGTTTGATTCACTTAGGTTTTCAGTTATTTTGTAGTATCAATAATGTGACTGGCTCCTTTTTGGTTTAGTGACAATGAAGGAGATATTTGATGTATCAAATATCCCATCTCGGTATGCAATGAATCCCATTTCAGTTTTATAATTTTAATGAGTTACTGGAAACATTTTAAATGTCTATTAATCTATGTGTTTTAAAATTCTGAGTGAAAAGACAATTTCTGAAATAAGCTTAATTTTTATCATACATACACTAATGAAAGCAATTTTATAATCTAATAGGGGTCTAGCTAGTATATTCTTGATAAATTTGATTCTGATAGCAATGTCCTCTCAAAATTTTCCAGTCTAATATTGGAGTGATCATGTTAAGATGCTCTGAAGTTCACATATCTTAGTAATGAAAAGCATGTCTGTCTCTTGTTAAGATAAACACATAGCTTCGTATGCTTAGAGTGATCCTTCTTGCTACAGCAGCAATTTATTTACTATGGTCAGCAATGTGGGATCTAACAGTTATTCCCTTAAATCACATTAGTGTTAGCATAAAATTTAAAAGTACATATGTTAACAAGAGATATCAAAGGCTGATTTGCCTATCAAACAAAAAGAGAATAAAATATAAACATAAGTTTTGGGTCACATAAATTATTTAATTTAAAATGCATTTTATTGGGCTTCCCTGGTGGCGCAGTGGCTGAGAGTCCGCCTGCCGATGCAGGGGACACGGGTTCGTGCCCCGGTCCGGGAAGATCCCACATGCCGCGGAGCGGCTGGGCCAGTGAGCCATGGCCGCTGAGCCTGTGTGTCCGGAGCCTGTGCTCCGCAACGGGAGAGGCCACAACAGTGAGAGGCCCATGTACCGCAAAAAAAAAATTAAAAAATTAAAAAACTAAAATGAAATAAAAAATAAAATAAAATGCATTTTATGCTTTATAAAATGCATGGCTTACGAGAATAAAGTAATAAAGTAATCATATAGCAAGAGACATTATATAAAGCAAACAGATCATGCTTAAGCCCAAACACATCTGAATTGCTGACAAAAATATAATAATTTGCTGTCAGAGAAAAATACAAAACCTTAAAGTCATTATATCCTTTGATTAAACTAAAGCATGCAGAAAAGTGAGATTGGGAAGCATCATTCTCTTATGAATTTTTAACAATGATAAATATGTCTTACAATTTGAAGAGTTTTTTTGAAAATATTGCTTTAGGAATATACTACCATTGAGCTAATACAGTAGAAATACCAGTGAGAAAATTCACAGCAACATGATCATGCACTTTTAAACGTATTGTTGTTCAGCAAGGAGTATCCAAACCTGCTGGCAAGCTGGTTACCACACAGGATGGATTTCTCACCTCTTCCCACGGCATGCACCACCGAAGGGCCGTATCCTCGGATCTGGAAGCCAAGTCCCTCCGCTGAATCTGGGATTTTCACTGTCCTAAAGCCAAACAAAAATAAGGTAAGATGATTTTAAAACGCCACAGTTGGCTGAAACAATAGTTGTCCACACCTTTATTCAGTCCTTCAGTAAATGCGTATCATGGTCTCCCGCGTGAAAGACACTGGGCTGGACAAGCATGGTGGGCCCAGAGCAGGCACGGCACCGTGAGTTCCTCCACGGAACACAGTCGTTGGGTAGCATATCCTGAACAAGGAACAGGCTCTGGGGTCAGACAAACCTCGCTGTGAATCTTGATTTAGTCACTTCATAGTTGGATAACTTGGATGAACTCCTTAACTGAGCCAGTTTCCACGGAAAGATGATGATGTTAACATTACTTTGCAGGGTGTCAGTGGACAGGAAGAGAGAAAGCTTTGGTAAACTGCCCTGCTGTGAACTATGTAAATACTTAGTAAAGTGGAAGCTTCTCTCCTTAGTTTACTCTGACAAAGAAGGCATCAGCGCGCTGCGAAATCTCACTGTTAAAATTAATACAAAAGAAACACAGGGTTCACACGTTTCTACCTGTTGGGAACTTCAGCAAAGAGCAACCACAAAGAGCTGGTTTTAAAGAACAGATCTGTCAAACACAATATCAAAATAATTTAACAAATATGATTAACTTTTGTGTTTATTCAGTGGAATTTTAAAAGGATAACACACCAAAAGGTAAACCAGAATAACAAAAGCTGTATTTTTAATGAATCCACACGGAAAAGAAGATGAAGAGATGGAGACCTTGAGTCAGCCGTCATGGCAAACCAGGGACGGATGTCCCACTGGTGGCAATAAACGAACTACTCCACGGAAGGAAGGCAGAAATCAGAAAGCAACAATGAAAAGCAGAGAACACGAGACAAAACGGAACATCATAACAATAAAAATGAGTTTAAATAAATTGCCAGAGAGAGCAAAGACAAATGAATACAACCCAATAAATTTTGATGGATGGCCCTTGATGCCCCAGAAACAAAAGTGTTTTCCAAAAGGTGATTAATCGATCATGAAATAAAAGTTGGCAGCACTTCAAGGGCACATTAGACAGAATCAGAAGTTAGGTACAACAGCACTTATTTGCAGTCTATGAAAGAGCAACACCGCATCTAGAAAACTCGAGAAAGCCATACACTGCCCTTAGGGCTGAACGCAGAGGCTGGCCCCACCATTTAAAATATAACCCCGGCAGGCATTCAGGCATTCTGTGATAGAAATGCAAACTGTCTGTTCTAGGGAAGGCTGAAAATGTTAGTATAAATTAGGTTACACACTATGAAGTGATCTGTATATTGGTGGCACAGAGGTCACGGAACTAATTCATCCTGTATCCTTAATTAAACACTTTGACGGATAAGGCTGTATCTGCTTCCTTTGAACATCACCTTGGCACTACTGTGTGTCAAAGGTACACTGGAAGATGGACGATAGAACTGACTGAGGAAAAGAAAGGGAATAAATACATCTTCTGAGCATGAAACCAAAAATAGAGGTAGCTCATGCTTCTCTATGTTACGAATGAGGGTTCACGTTTGCTGAAATAACTTGGAGCTTTCTGGCCATGGTGAATTATTGTTGCTTTTGGACTGTGAAAAATTCATAGTGAACTCTCAAAACTCTTTCTGAGTAAGGTCTTCTATCTTTCTTGTATTGCTAAGCAAGGTTGATCTTACTCTAATCTTCAAGAAGATGATGATATTTTTTCTTAACAAAATTTATACAGAGCACCGTGAGATGCATTTTGTTCATGATAGTGGGCTCTCTTCATAAAACGACCTTTGGAAAACATGTTCCCCTGCTGGGACCACTATACGATTAAAAGAAGAATTAAATTTATACAAGAGGAATGCTCGTTTCCTGTAGGAAAATAAGTGCACTAAATTATCTGCTACAAAGCCTTCTGAAAAATTCCTTGATGTTATCAAGTGTAAAATACAGCTAGGTTCAAAAAGAAAAATTCTGTTGTATTTACCCATCGTATTTTTGCCTTTTCCCCCCCAAACAGGATACTACATAAATTATAAGTAGCTATTAACAGAAAATATGAGAATGATTTCTAGGAATCATATGTTAGAATAAGGACCTATGAAAGGAAAGGTTATAATACTTCAGACAAATTAAAAATAAAAAGGAAAAAATTGAGTACTCCATCCTCAAAACAGTTTTGAAATAAAATGTAAAATGTGCTCTTGATGTAATAAAGAAGCAGTGAAAAAAAACAAAATGAGAGAATAGATAAGCATCACAGCTAACATCACTGGAATACATACTACGTGCGAAACACAAGAATAGGTTCTTCTTTTTTTTTTTTCTTACTTAATGCTACCTTTCATAATGTACCCAGCACCTCATAGGTGCCCAATACATTGTATTTATTTTTATTTATTTTTTTAACATCTTTATTGGTGTATAATTGCTTTACAATGGTGTGTTAGTTTCTGCTGTATAACAAAGTGAATCAGCTATACCTATACATACATCCCCATATCTCCTCCCTCTTGCATCTCCCTCCCACCCTCCCTCTCCCACCCTTCTAGGTGGTCACAAAGCACCCAGCTGATCTCCCTGTGCTATGCGGCTGCTTCCCACTAGCTATCTGTTTTACATTTGGTAGTGTGTATATGTCCATGCCACTCTCTCAACTTCGTCCCAGCAAACCTAAATTTGTTAAATGTTCTGAGCACCTCTGTGACATAGGCACTCTTATTATCCCCATTTTTTATGGATAAGTTCATTGAAGCAACACAATTAGCAAGCAAATGGTGAAAGAGAGGCTTGAACCTGGACGGGAAATATCGGGTTTCAGATACTGTGCCGCAAACACGGAGGGAAGAGTCAAAAGACCCAGGTTCCAACCCTGCTCATCTAGCAATTAATTCTAGGACTGAGGATCTGCCCCTTTCTGTTCAGTATTGAAGCTGATGACTTCAAAGTCCTCTAAGTTGAAATGTCTATGATCAGTGAAAAGTATTTGCCGGGTGAAATCAGGGGGCAAGGGGCCATGGAGAGGGCCTTTAGTTTACTAATGATTGCTTTGGAATACTACTGCCTTAGTCCTTTCCAGTCTGTCCTTTTCCTTTTAAATGCCCTCAAATTGTCCAGAGGTAGGCAACTAGATAAGCCTCATCCTCGATAGGGCTGGAGAAAGGGTGACTACTAGATCATAATTAGGTTTAGAGAGAAGACATTGCCATGGTTATTTGCTGCCCTGTATCTCAAAGTCTTCCTAAATTACTAACTTTAATGAGTCACTCTCACGCCTTCAGACCCCTTGGTAAGCTGTGGGTAGAAGCTAAAGCCTCTACCTTGATGACACTGCAGAATCTGGCCCATTACACTGCACTTTAACTCTTAAGATAAGTGATGGACCCAGCTATTGCTGAAAATATATATTAAGGTAGGGAAGAATACTATACCATATACACTTAGAATATTTTTATAAGTAGTTAAAATAAACCTTTTTGTTTCTGAAGTGGTAACCTTCATTTATCTTCAAATTAATGAAGTTGCTTATTACTATTAAAATAATATACTTCAATTTTAAATAGTAATATTGATATAACCATAGTACATTAAGACATTATGCTAAGCACTTTATATACATTCTCTCGATTAATCAATTAGTTAAACAAATCATGGAAATCTCATACAGGAACACGAGACCATCAATGATTTGCAGACAAAAAGCTAATGTTTTCCAAGTATACCCAAATATCTTGTTAATTTTTTTCAAAAAACCCCCCCAGATCATTAATCATGTTCCCATTTTATAAATACTTGATTGTATGTAGGTGTGTCAATACTTAGAAAAATCAACTAGCACTGAATTTCAAAAAAATAACAATGGTCATTTATGGATAATATGATTATAAGAAAATGTCTTCCTGTAGAAAAACCTGTACTCGCTAACTTTTCTATAATAAACATAAGTCTTTTTTCTAATCATAGGTAGACAGACATATTTTTTAAAAAGAATGGACATATTACTAAGCACGTGAAAGCATGGAAGTGTCTGTCACCCAGGTTTGATCCCATCTCCTATGAACATTTAATCATAACTGGTATCTAATCAACTCCTAGTCCCTGAAATTCTTAGAGCTGAACATGGCGGAATAATGTTTTCATTGCCAAGTGTTCTACTAGCTTTCTTCACTCACAATCAAACTCAACCCAACTCAGACCAGAAAAATTGGGGCATCAAAAGGAGAATATTATTCTGTTGAAACTACCTGATTTAAGTAGCAAGCATTTAACCATCATAAGCAACATATTTTTTCCCATTATCTACAGACCAGTATCAGTGATGTTGGTGACGTTTAAATGTGCCAAGCAGAGAGATGCTTAATTCCAGATGTTTACTCTGTTAACTTTTCTATTTTTATTCACCTTGTCTAATTTTTTAAAAAACCGCACATAAGGGCTCCCCTGGTGGCGCAGTGGTTGAGAGTACGCCTGCCGATGCAGGGGACGCGGGTTCGTGTCCCGGTCCGGGGGGATCCCACGTGCCGCGGAGCGGCTGGGCCCGTGAGCCATGGCCGCTGAGCCTGCGCGTCCGGAGCCTGTGCTCCGCCACGGGAGAGGCCACAACAGTGAGAGGCCCGCGTACCGCAAAAAACAAAACAAAACAAAACAAAAAAAAAACCGCACATAAATTATACAACTTACTCTCTTGGCTTTGTGCTCACAAGAACTCTTAGAGGTTTTCTGCTACTTAAGCATGATTTCAGGAAGCAATCCACTTCACTGAAAGGTCTCATAAAAACTAGGTCACCATTAATAGCAAAAATCTTTTTCCCAACTTCCATGCCAGCCATCTAGGAGAGAAACAGAAAAAAAAAAAAAAATCACATTTTATTTTAATAAGAAACCTATTTTTTCACAGAATTAGAATCTGAAAGGGTCTAGAACTTAGAGATTTTGACATTTTAACACATCTGCAATGTTTTCATACAATGTCACAATACAGAACTGTGGAAGAGATAACAGTTATTCTCTTTGACCTACTTTTAAATTTGATCACCCATCTCTACTGAAATTCTCCTCCTTCCCTCCAGGACTTAATACTGTACTCTCCCTGTAACCCTTTTTTCTGTTATATTTTATAGTTATTTCATCCTTTTAACTACAGTCAAACCTCAGGTTAAGTTTTTTGCCTGTGTTTTCCATCTATATCCAAATAACTGAGAGAGTTTCAACCTCTATATAGACATGGATAACAACCGAATATACATCTCTAGCCTGACACAGCATAGCGGACCACAGGACAGGAGAGAGAAATGGCCTGGAACCAGGGAAGAGCTCCAACAGGCACAGATCACAAGTTGCTGGAAAGATGACAAGGAAGACATTATCTCTCCACGCCAACCAGGCCAATCTTCTTAACCAACCCTACTGCCTATAAACTATACACTGCTTTGGTTACCAGCCAAATGATGAAAACCCGGGAGAGGGCATTTTATTGGTGGCAGAGTCAGATGAAGCTGGGCTCCAAGAACACCCTCTGAAAATGACTGGGGAAAACATTTCCTCATGATAGAAAATAATAAAAACAGTCATTTGTTGGCCAGGCCCACCAACGGAGTATGGGCTGAGCAGAGTTATTTTGTTTGAAATTAATATGCTGTACATAAAGCTTTGTCGTGCATGAGGTTGGTAAAAGACAGAGACCTTGGGCGTCAGCAAATAGGGTAAGTGACAGTTTGCTACTAACTTTAAATAGGTTCAAAGTTAAAAGCCATGCTTCATTCATTTTCTCATTCTTTATTAAAAATTTATATATTGAGACATGTGCTTGAGGATTAAGTATTTTATAAGCCAGGCAGAGGTAGGAATACTTTAAACCTGACACACTTGGGATATAACATTAGAAGGTACATTCCATGAGGGCAGAGAACTTTGTTTTGTTCACTGCTGTATTACCAGAGCCTAGAACACTGCTAATCACATAACAGGCACTAAATAAATATTTCTGAATGAATGAATGATCAGGAGATTCCTTTGTTTAAAAGTCTGGTAAGGGGCTTCCCTGGTGGCGCAGTGGCTGCGTGTCTGCCTGCCGATGCAGGGGAACCGGGTTCGCGCCCCGGTCTGGGAGGATCCCACATGCCGCGGAGCGGCTGGGCCCGTGAGCCATGGCCGCTGGGCCTGCGCGTCCGGAGCCTGTGCTCCGCAACGGGAGAGGCCACAGCAGAGGGAAGCCCGCATACCACAAAAAAAAAAGGCTGGTAAGGTGAGAGTACGTTAATCACATTTATTGGCATTAACCCAATGAGAAAATAAATCAAAGCATGTGCTTTACTGATGGAAATTGTACTTAAATAAGACAATCAAAAGTGATCGGAGAATAGAAGATACAGCCCTAGATTTAATGGAAGAATCATGTGACATACACAATACAGTCCCACCCTATGCAGTCTCCACAGGGTTGCAGGCTAGAATCGGACATGGCATAAGCCACCTGGACTCCTAGGAGGTCAACAGTTCAAGCTGTAGATCTCTATAATACCTCCCCCCACTATCCTTAAGTACCCAGACAACCTCTGTCACAAATCCCAACAGTATTTAAAAGAACCTCAGAGTAAGATTATTCAGAAACATTCTTTTCCATAAAGATACTTAAAGGCTGATTTCACTTTGTTTAAAACTTTTATGTTTGTATGTCACAGACAAAGTTAAATAAAAATGCTAATTTACATTACCTCAGCATTAGACCCCTTTTCTACCAACTTTATTATTGGAACTTTATTTTTGTCTTCTAACCCAAAACCATAGCTGCCTTCATTGGATTTAATCTGAAATGCAAAATATTAACATTATTGATAAAACAACTATGAAAAAACTTACAAATCAAACAGAATGAAATAATATGTTGCATCGCTGTCAAACATGTTTACGTACTCTCCTGTTAATGTCTAATCAAGAAGAAAACTTGCATAGCACAGTAACAAACTTACCAATAATGATTTGGCTATAACATTTTCTACAACTTTTAAATCATGTTTCATCAGTCGATGTTTCATATTTGATCCTTCCATTTCCTCATCAGCAAAAAAGCGGAAAAGTAAGGGTTCGTCTTTGAATTCACTTTTTTCAAGGACTATGGAAACAGAGAGAGATTCAAACTGTTGCAATTACCCCCAAATTGACCTCAGTTTCCATACTGACAGACCCTTCAGTAAACTAATACCCGGTCCCATTACCTAGAACAAGTTACATTCACAAATATCCCAATAACCCTTTTTTATTTCCTTCTATAATTTCAAGCCAATGTTTCCTTTAGATTACTATTACCTAAAGAATTTTGAATTTTTAAAATAAGTAATATTTTTTGCATTGTTAACTTTTTTTTCTTAACTAAGTCTGCCACCTTTCCAGATTAAAACCCAACTTTAAGTCAAAGATTATATTGAATCCAAAAATGTATGCAGTTCAAAACATAGAAACCTACAGTGTTTCGAATTTGTAGTAAACATTTTAAGTAAAAACACAAAAACATTTCTGTTTTTAATATCCTGCCTAATTATGGGAAAATTCAAATGGGTTAACTGTTGCCCTTATGTGTGTGAGCAATTCCCATGGTGGTCGCTTTTATTCTAACCCTTCAAACCAGAAAGATGTCTTCTGGGTGAAAAGTGATTTTAGTTCCCACTAATTCCTAGTTCTTTTCTGTAAAAACATTATTCTCAAATAACCTTATTTCTGCAAAGGTCACTTTCTTCCCTTGTATCTGAACATTAATATTTCCCCCCAAAGCCCCTAAGCTTCCTGGCACGCTCTCATGATATAAGGTATATGTTTTGTTAGCCTTTTAAAAAATAAAGCTAAATACTAATAGAAAGAATTCGTACTCAGTGAGGCCCTGACAACTGTCAAAGTGTCTTAAAAGAGAAATCTTCTCTATTTCTCCTAACCCTTACACCCTAAAGCTTACTTGTTGAGACAGGTTGATTCACTGAGTCAGGGATCTAAGATCTGCCGTCCCAGGGCACAGTAGAATGTTAGGCTTTATCATAAGACAGACCGGGAGCTCAAATTCCAGGTCTGGGACTGATTCTGGGTGCAACACTAGGAGAGTTACTTAAACTCCTTGAACTTCAGTTTCCTCACCTGTAAAATGCAGGCAGTAAAACCTTCTTCATAATGTTGGACAAAACTAAAATGAGGTAATAAGTGTAAATAACTTGGCTTACAGTAGGCAACCAAAAATGACAGCTCTTTTATTTCATTATTTTAACAGAGGTCCAAATCACAACTGTTGACTAGTTGTACGTACGAATTGACCTTTGAATGAGTTGCCATGACTCATGACAACATGAGTTAACAAATGAAACTACCAACCACGAATTAAAAGGTAACACAAGTTGTAGCTGACAAGAGAAATGAGGATATTAACTGAGATCGAGTTAGGTCTTGCCTACATGACCTAAGCAGTTTCCCCAAACTCACATGGTGTTTCTGCTACTACTGTTTTCCTCCACGAAATAGTCAGTCTAAAGGCAGGGAGAGAGAACATCAATAAGGCCAGGCATGAGAGGAACTAGCTGTGCTTTACTGACAGAGACTTTCATAGGGAAAACCTTTATTGTAACTCAATATTTTAAAATAAATATTTAGATAAAATTGCTGCTTGTTGATACTTTAAAGAGAAAAATAATCAAAACCTTTGAAGGTTGATATTATAGTTTTAATCCCCTATAATGATGTCATTCCTTCCATTCCATTGTTGGGTCTCAAACACAGATATTTCCCCTATCACAACTCATACAGTGGTCCAGAGATACTAGAATGTAATGGAATTCCCAAAGGAATATACGATAACCAAGGATGCTCTCAAAATCGCTGTAACTTTTGCTGTACTTCTTTTCTTTGGAAAAAGGTAACAACTTTCTGAGTGTCCCTGACAAATAGGTACGAGAGCTATCAAATATACACATACGCAAATATTAACAATGAAAAGAGATTGTTTGGGTTTATGGAATCTATAAGATGGTATGAATAGAGAGGGAAAACGAAGTCTCATTATTTTTATAAATTTAAGGGAAATGAAGTCATCAAGCAAGAAAGAAATTCAATCTTTAATTAGTAGCCAAAAAGAAACAGATTTTTTTTTCCAGAGATTTATAATTTTGTTCTCTGAGATAATTTTGAAAGCATTTTTCTAAAAATAACAATAAATGTTCAGATTAAATGCTCTCATTTAATCATTTTAATATATACTGGCATTCAAAAAAAAAAAAAACATGGGTCTGACCTAAAATAGTTTCAAAGAGATATATCAGCTTTTTTTTTTAGAAACTTCTAGTTCAAGCTGTTGCTTTTTTGGAATCAGTCTAGAAAAACAGAAGAGAAGTCATGGCAACTGGCAGATAAGAGTCGTTAGACACAACAAAGGCACCAAAGTGACATTGAATGCAGATGTGGTGACCCAACAGGGACACATGGCAAGACCCAGACAGTCTTGCTGGTTTGTCTCTAGATGACTTCCCTGGAGCACTGAGACACTCCCAGTGTCCTAACAAAACTAAACAGTGAAATACATCTGTAAGCTTCCACAATAACAATCCCTACCATGGTGCATAAATCCATTGTCACAGAGTCCAACGCCAAATATCATTGCCTCTTCTCTGGTGCGGCAATCCCCCTGTTAACCAGAAAAGCCTTGTACAAGTTAATAGGCAACTGAAGATTTTGCTGCATCTTAACTACATTTGACATTTCAGCACTGTACTGACAAAGCCATTCATACATTAGGACAGACACTGCTTTCATAAGGCCACGATCCATCTAAGGGTTATAAAACATTCACTTGATTATGAAAACATCTTCTTCTGACATTACATAAAAAAATAAAGATTTCATACTTCTTGAGAAAAATCATGTCTTATTTAAAAGGAAAAATACATAGGTAACTAAAATTTATTGCTACCACAAATGATCCCTTTCTCTTATTTCTTTGATCTTATATCGCAATTATGTATCAAGGAAATAGCCTACATATTGAAAACTCACTAAATAAAACTTGCTAAGTAAAAATTATTATGCGTGATCTCAGCTATCACCTCCCTTCCACAAAATGGCCCTGCTCTTTAAGTACCCCCAAAGAAACCTACTAATCTAGGGTGACTCGTAAGACCCTAAGAGTGTGTTGTTCAGTGAAGTCAGCAAATGCAAGCTTCTCTTTCTCTGTCTTGCCAAAAAAAAAAAAATCAGCTCATACAACTGATCCCCAAAAGAAAGCCCAATGCAAACTTTTGTTGTGATTTCTATCTAGAAAACATCTATTTTATTCATTTAAGTATGAATTCATATACAGCCTGCCCTCTGTCACCACGGGTTCAGCATCTGAAGATTCAACCAACCACGGACCAAAATTATTCAGAGAAAAAAAATCCAGAAAGTTCCAAAAAGCAAAGCTTGAATTGCAGGACCAGACACTGTTTACATAGCATTTACATTACATCAGGTATTATAAGTAATCTTGAGATTATTTAAAGTACATGGGAGGTTATTTGCAAATACTACTCTTTTATGTAAGGGACTTGAGCATCTGTGGATTTTGGTATCTTCAGGGGTCCTGGAACCAATCCCTCGTAGATCCCAAGAGGGCTGACTGCATATGAATATATATGTGTATATGTATTTATGTGTGTCTATATGTCATGACAGTTGTATGTTTTACAGTTTAAGAAGTGCTTTCTTACATATTATCTCATTTTTCCTAGTCCTATGTTTAGCTCTTAGGTACAATACTCTACCAAATCCATCCCCTCTTCTCTCTGGCTTCTATTTCATTTCTATCTCAACACCCTAACCCAGGGTTTCTTCATTTCACTTCTAAATTGCCATAATTTTTTCCTGTACTTTCTCTAACTTATTGCCTTTATAGAATTAAACTTTCTTATACTGGAATATCATGTTCCTAAACTTTAAACTGACTCTCTTTTTTAATAATCATAAATTATCAAAATTTTCTGTTGGGCTTTCCAGGCCTCCCATAATCCTAACTTCATTCTCCCCCTCCAGCCTCATCTTCCAAAGGTGGGGTCACCTTCACTCTTGTCAAGTTGACCCCCCCAATTGTTACCCTTCACACATTTAAATTCTACCTATCTATCAAGGACCAAAACAAGTGCCACCTCATGCTGTGACAATTCCACCCCTCACTAATCCTCCTGTTAACTAACAAGACATTTATAATCTGTATCTTTGGACAATGCATCTGTGCCCTTTTCAAAATATAGCTGTTAAGTAACTTTTATGAATTCACTCAAAAGATTATTTTTTCTGCCACAAAGTGTGCCAAGTGCTACAGAGAGTAAAGCATTCAAACAAAAAATACTTCCCTGCCCTCTAGAAATTCAAATCTGGTGAAGATCTTAGTCACTTAAAATATGGTATATAATAAGTATCATCATCCAAAAGCTGTCAGATCTAGACTATACTCCAAACAACATACAGGCTATCACACTGGAGTCAGTTCTCTATTTGGTCCCCTTAAGCTCTCCAAGTCAACTCAGTGTCCCGGTCAATGCTAGAAATTAAGTTTTATTATCACTTGAGAGCCTTGGTGGAAAGAGACGCTTACTTTTAAAATATCTCTTTTTCATCTTAGATTAAGAACTGTAACTTATCCTTCCCTTATCATTCCATTACCATGTCTTTCTTTTCACGGGCAGCACATATTGTCCTAATCTGAAGCTCGAGTTAATCAGGTCTGATATGTACATTTGGATATGTTTTACACTATCAGAATCATAAAGCTTAAGTGACAGAGAAGAGCTGACATATACAGCTAGTCCAGTAAGCAGAAAACAGTTGTGAAAATAAAATCTAGAGAGATTAAGTGACTCAATCAAGTTTGCATAACTGCTTATCAGCAGAACTGTCATCAGACACCAGATTACCTGAATCCCAGTCCATTTCAATTTCTATTACGTACAATTTCTACAGACGTTATCATAACAGACCACTAAGAAAACCTGAAGAAAAAAAGAATTGCAACTTGGTCCGTTTTTTGAGCAACTTCACACTTGGAAAGTAAAAGTGCCAAAAAGGAAAAAAAAAAAAAAAGTTGATAACTGACTTCCTGAGTTAGAACTTTAAATATTTATTCAACATCAGCTTTTGCTTCAAAAAAACTTTCTTCAGTTTTCTCATATAATCAACACATAGTACAAGAATTCATGTGAATTCTGTAACAGTTTAATTTCTAGGTGAAATTCCAACTCTGTTACCAAATATAGAACCAATCCCAATGACACACACTGACCATAGTGTTATAAAAGGCTCTCACACTAGTAAACCCACTGGACATAGGAATTTGGGTTTTATCGAAAAAGAACTGTTTGGTTTAATCTAAGATCTTAATTTCTAGATAAAATAAATCTAAGTGCCATAAAATGAAAATATAGGTGGTCTTGGATAGTGTAGAATATTAAAAATAAAAATCTCAAAATGTATGTGCACAGATGAATCAAATGTGAATTAAACGTTAATATTTGAAACAAAAAATAAACATTTCTAGGACTGAGCATCAAATGTTATTATCCACTTGCAACAAAGGAGGTAGGCTAATTTCTTCAATAACAGAAAAGTAAATTGACTCAAATATCCAAATGTAATGACAACATTTCAACCAAGCAATATCCCCTTTCTCAAAATAGTAAGTTCTGTCAAAGTGGATATCAGTTTTCTTAGCCTTTTCTTTAATCCCTGGAAAACATTTGACTATTTATTACTTGATCTAGTACAATAAAACATTTCAATAAATTTATATTTGAGTAACTATTATGATGGGCTAGATGCCTTGAGTTGCAAATAACATTTTCTCAATACCAGCTATCAGCTCCCACATTCTAAGAAGCAGAACAATAATCACAACAAATTTTGTACCTTCCTGTTTACAGTGTTTGCAGATGGATACTGTTTTGTTTTTTTTGGGGGGGAGAGGGGAGTGAAGCTTGAGAGTGGGCCAGTGGGGAGGGGTAAATATTTTGTGATGCTGTCTACCTATGGGCTTATAAAGTTTACAGCTGCATTAGGAGGACAAGCATTACCATTAGCATGAAAAGTAGGGCAGACCTCAGTTGCAAAAGCTTCTAGCCATACACATAGGGCAATACGTAAATGATACACCTTATTGCATTCACCCATTCACCCTCCCCTGTTCACGCTAATTGGAAATTTCAATCCATTTCAGAGAAGTAAAGTTCATATTATCGAAACATAATTATTATCTAATAGAGAAGAAGGCACAGGGAGATTAGAATAACCTGCTAGGACTAAAAACCAGATACTTTAAAACAAATCAGTGAACAAAGCATACAAGTAATTTTAGTACAGGCACATTTATTTAAATTATACTTCGTTTTTTTTGATGGATCTCAGATGATATTTTTGAATCAAGAAACACCTTCCTCTTGAAAGACAATATCGCATAAAAATTAAGTCTGGGGGCTTCCCTGGTGGCGCAGTGGTTGAGAGTCCGCCTGCCGATGCAGGGGACACGGGTTCGTGCCCCAGTCCGGGAAGA
>NC_041228.1:67477398-67537845 GCF_002837175.3 Physeter macrocephalus
ATGGCCGCTGGGCCTGCGCGTCCGGAGCCTGTGCTCCGCAACGGGAGAGGCCACAACAGTGAGAGGCCCGCGTACCGCAAAAAAAAGAAAAAAAAAAAATTAAGTCTGGGACTCTGAAGTCAGATGATCCAGGTTCAAATCCTAACTCTGCTTCATTTTAGCTGTATGAACTTGGTCAAGTTATTTCACTGTCTCATTGGCAAGCGGGGAGTTTTAAAAAGTACCTAAATCACCTCAAAGTCTAAAGCAGCAATGAATGTAACTCAGCAACTTCTATTTGTCTATTTACCTGTGCAATTAACCAGTCTATCAGCTTGTTGGCCATAACCACAGATTTGTAGGTTCTTAAGTGGTAATCTTTATCTCTATAAAGGAAAGAGAAAGCAAAAACATTAAGCAAGAGGATAAGTAAGCACAAGGAACCATTCCATTTCGTATCAGTGTGCAACAGAGAAGTTTACTCAATATAATTTGAATCGACTGTCCCACTTATGTGTAAATAGGACAGCTTTACAAGGTGTACACACCTGAAAACTCCCTTCACCAGCTCACACCAGGAGAAGAAACCCACAAGGATACCAAAACAGGACATGTCTTCTTTCACATTTTCCTATATCCAAACTGATTGTTAATGCTATGTTACCTGGTAGTAACTTGGCTAGAAATACAATAGCTCATTAGTAAAAGAATAATAAAATAGAATTCCCTCCCTTTAAATCAAGATAGAGTCTACGAAAAATCTCCTCAAAATATGGAAAATAAAGCAACCCCCTGTATTTCTGCTCCTGAGTTCTCCAGGAAGGCAGGATTTGCCCCGGAGGATTATTCGTTAGGCTCAGCTGTAGCCAGAGACCTCAGGCCTGTCCTGAGCGAAACACCGAGAACCTCGTCATTCATTTTGTCTGATCAGAGCATGGACTCAGCCACCCTGCATCCCCAGGCAGCCCAGGGAGTCCTGGCTCTCCACAGCAGACTCTCCTTTCTGCAGACTTCCCAGTTCTGAGAAACGTTTCAAAGTCTAGTTAGATACCAACAAAGTGCTCATGATCAGAACAAGGCCCCAAGGGTGGAAGCCTATAATTCATTTACTTTGCAGGCCTGGATCAAAATGGAATGAGAAAACGACAGTCTTTTCAAAATGTCAAAAAAATCCAAACTGCAATCAACTTGGCGTGACAAATAATTACTGGCTATATTCATGGTTCTTTAGCTTCTGTCAGTAGTTTACAATTAATATTGACATCATTTCATCCACTTTCATAAAA
This sequence comes from Physeter macrocephalus, assembly GCF_002837175.3. Taxonomy (NCBI): domain Eukaryota; kingdom Metazoa; phylum Chordata; class Mammalia; order Artiodactyla; family Physeteridae; genus Physeter; species Physeter macrocephalus. The sequence continues at coordinate 67,478,664 of NC_041228.1, forward strand.
AGCTCCCTGAAACATGATTGAAATTTCTGAGAGTTCAATAGTGAATGCACTAGTTAGCCAGTAATCAAGAGCAGATTTTTTAAAATCTTTTTAAATCTACCTCCCTATTTCTGATACCTCGTCACCCATTTCATCTTGGTTTCCATAAGTGTCAACAAGAAGGACAAGGTAGTCTTTTATAGACCACATGTGGGTCTGTGGATTCTTCACCCAAGCCATTTTTCTTTTCATAAGCTGAGTTCACACATGACTATCGTACATTCCATCTGTTTTATGGGCTTTTTTCTCGTAAATTTACCTTGGACAACTCATAAACCATTGTCATTTCTAGCCAAAGAACAATTCCTTCTTATCAGCTCTTTCAGAATGTAACTTTCTTGATAAGAAATCCCACATGGCTAAAATATATTTTCAGAACACATTTTCTCACATGTGAAACCTACATATACATACACATGTGGCATGAAAAAATTATCCAGTATCGTTTTCTATTAGTTTAGCAGAAAAAAACCTTAAGTATCCATGAGCTGTTAAGTAACCATCTTTTAGCATTACGTTATCCAACATATTTACAGAGTGCCTGTGCCAGGAATGAAGCAGAGAATCAACAAATGTTGGTTCTTTTCACCTCTTTTTACTTTGTGAAGCCTGCTTGTGAAAATGGACAGGGCATTTTCAGGAGTAATAGGTAAAATTCTGTTTTCTCCTTCAGGACCTGCAGTGTGGGCATTCCAACACTTATCAGCAACTTTTGGAATCTTTTTTTTCTAAGCTCTGCGTTTCCTTGGAATTGGAAACCAGAGTGAAAAATAGAAACACTGTCCATCAAATGTTTGGATTCTATAGCCACGACTGAAAAGCCTCTATATGCATTTTAGAAATAGTATGTCCATTTTTTTGTTCTGAAAAATATGTTTTAGTCAATAAACTCCAAATGATATCTGGCCATCTGAAATTAGTTTTACATTACATTACATCCTACCAGTTAGTGTATATCAGTGCATATTACAAAAGTACTGATGATCTCTATTAGTAATCATAACACAGAACTCAAAGTTTTCTGTTGTTTTTCTAAAGAGATAAACTGAAAATGAATCCTGATTTCTCTTTAAAAAACAAAAAGGCATCTCTTCACAAGTTAAAACATGGTACAGAAAAAAATGAGAAAATTATAATTTTTAATTCCAAATCAATTCTTAATTTTCAAGTGCAAAATTTTTTCTCTGGATAAAAGATGATTAAAAGAAAATATTGTGAAATAAAATACATATCCAAGATTTGATTATACAGTCTAATGAAAAAAATTACTATACAAGTAACCATAATGGTAAATATTTATAGTAAACAGTATTTTAAAATCCTCTACCAACCAGTCAACTATTATTTATTAAATATTAACTGAAGGTGGATCATTTCAAAATCAAGCCTGTAACTTACTATGAATTAATGGCAAATAATAATTTTAGAAATCAGAATAAAAAGAGTAGAAGAAACTGTATAATTAGAGCCTCAGGAAATTCAGAAATATTTTCAGATAAATTGTGACTTAATCTTTAAAAGTAAAATTTTCACTTTGGGAAGAAAAACAAAACAAGTTAAGTTCCAGCTTAATAATATTTATCTAATATGCAATATAAATATTTCCATTTAACCTCCCAGAACTTAGAAACTAGACTCACCTTATCACTGGAGTAAATAGACTATGAAGACGGCAATACAATCGTACGCCCTATTGTAAAACAAAAATATGTCAAAATCAAGTAAGATCACTCAAAGGACAAACCAATGAAATTTTGAATAAAATAGATTCACTGTTAACATGCTGAAATCATTACCCTAGTATTCAAATGTTACATTACATCATAAAAATAATATAACTTAAATCTTTAAAAACAGGATTAAATTGTGCTATGAATTTTTCATATACATATGACATGTACAAACACAGAGGACTTTTAAAACTATTTTCTTAAAATATAAAATTTCGAGATATAATGTAAACAGAATATAAATCTATGCAGTGGTCCATCGTACTACTTGATCATTACATGTCAATATAAATTTTGTCAAGTGTACAAAGAAAACTGATATTACATAAATTTTATGTATTTGTCTTTTTGTTAAATTTATTCAAGTATCGTGACCACTTGTTGCTACATGTGAAACAGTTTTCAACAGATATAATCTTCTGAGTTATGCAATTGCACTATTCCCTTTTAGAATTAGATAAAGAGAATAAAAACAGTGATCTAACATTCTAATTCTTATAATAGCAAGAAAAAAATCGAAAGGCTTGCTTACGTACGTCATGTAAAAATTTTCTATACTGGCAGAATTATTGTAAGTCTCTCTACAGCATTTTATCTTGTGGAAGATAAGAAGATAACGACAACGCGAATTCTTTTATTGATAAAAGGTTATGGGAGAGGTTGTTACCTTTGAAATCACATCCTGCATCTCATTTCTTGGATAAAAGGTTCCATCATCATAGCGAAATCTATATAACATCTGTTCTGGTTTGAATTGATGTTTATCCGTAACTAAGAACATAAGAACAGTATATTAAAATCCTGACAATCTAAAAACTGGCAGATAAAAAACATATTCCCAAATACTGAAACTTTTAGTTTTATCAAAAGCTTTTGTTTTCCTAACATAGTAATGCTAATCCAGTATTTTGATAGTAAGATTCATGATAAGATTTTGTTGTATAATATAGTTACAATTTCCACGTAATGACTGAAGAACTAAATTAAGGTTAGCCACATTTAGGTAGCATAGTGTATGCATCTGTGCGTGTGCGTAGTGATTTACACTTAAATAAATAGACGAGTTTGTGTTTTCTATTTCTTCACAGTGCCACAAAGTCAAACAAAAAGTGCCCTTCGAATAGCAGATACTCCAACTAGTGAGTTATAATTTGATTCTCAGCCTCAGAAGTGAAATTTAGCATTTATCTGTCTTATCCCACAGCGATCAGGTCAAGACCACACATATACCAATCTTGACCATTTATCCTGTATTTAGATCTTCAGAGTAGGTTAGATAACTTCAGTATGTAACTGATTCCAAAATTTTAACAGTTCTCTTACACTGACAAATGCTTTTCTTACACGTCACTTAATTTTTTTTTTCCTCAGTGGAAAATGAGAGTGGTCATCCTTCACTTCCATCCTTAAGATAAGATTTTCCATTCATAAAGACTCCTACTAAACTTTCTCTCAAGTTTCCTTTTTTTCTAGGTAGGCTGATTAAAAAAATAACTGTTCTAGAAAGGAAAAACCTCAAATTAAATCTCAAAGAGTTTACATTTAAATGTTTTCTTTACAGGGAATGAAAAATTTGCAGAAGAGATAATTTGTTGCAATGGGCTCTATTTTCATGATTACATAGAAGACTTTGATCTTTACTTTTTGCTAAAAATGTTGAAGGGGGAGAAAAATCTGTCAGAATTAACTCTCATGAACTACATTGGTGAATCCAGAAGAAAGCCAAGAGACTTGTAAAACACACACACACACACACACACACACACACACACGCACGCGCGCGCGCGCACACACGCGCGCGCATATGCAAAGTTTCAGCAAATTCACCCTCATCTATCCAAACCAAACGCATGGCTTGCAGCCATAAAACTGAGACAGGCGTGCTGCCAAAAAGGGATAGACAACACAACTTTTGGCATCTTTTTTCCAGATTAAGCCAAAAAGAAAAAAAAGCATATGTGAAAGAAAAATAAAATCGGAAGAAATATTTTGAAATCCTACGGCATGTTTCAAGACCAGTTATTTATTTCTCCTATGCAATCTACCTATTCCCATTTTTATCGCTTAAGATTCATTGAAATAATTTATTATATCGATGTTCCAAAATTCAAGGAAAGTTGGGCCCAAAGGTATCTTGCCACAATAAAACAAGTGGTGGTTCAACCTATTCAAAATGGAATGCTTCACTGTAAGGTAAACTCTTGTGACTTTGCTAATGAATCTTGGGCTAATCTGCAACTCTAGGCTGTTGCCTTGGAAAAAACAGTGAATAGTTCTGCATACAAATCCACTCCCCCAACTTCTCGAGCATGGAAAATGGGTTTATTAGCTGATGAGAAAGGTTGCCGAATGACATCTTTTACACAACTCTGTGATGCTGGATATTACCAGGGATGTACTGGTAAATGATGAACAGCTTGCTCTCTAGTGTTGTGGAAGAAGAAGCACTGATGTGTACCATTCGCCAGTTTCCACGGTATCAAATACTCCCACGCTGGCCAATTTCCAGCTATCAAAATAAAGTCACTGAACATAGAATGAGATGTGCAGTGACACATTATTACTTAGTATTTCCATCATACAAAAATAATAGATATAAATAACACCAAGACCATAGATAACAATAAAATGTAGTAAAATAATTAGGAAGTGATGAGTTCTAAGGATATATTACCTTTGTTTGTAATATAATTTAGGTACTGATATGTTTATATAATTTAATTTTAATAATAGCTGTGCTTAACTACAAGCTTGCAATTTTTTTAAACATTTAGTCACCAGCTCTCTAGAGCTTTGACCAGCCAACTTCAGCACACCACTGGCTATAATGAATGAGCTCTCTGAATTCCCACATAAGCATTTATAATGTAAATAATAAAGCCAGACAAGAAGAACATTATCAACATATCACAGAGAAAGCATATGCTGCCTCAACCCAAGAATTCCCAGTACAGCAAGGCTTTGCCTCTGATAAAGTTCTCAACAATATTTGCAATGTGAATAATAGCATTAACAGTCAACTTTCTTTTTTTGCTGGCTCTTTATAAAACAGATGGCTCGTTCAACTTTATTTTAGGAATTCTATTTTCACTAAAATGCAGCTGGAACCACATACTAATGAAACTAGCCTGCTTGGCTCATATTTCTTCATTCTAATAAAATTATTAATGTGAAATTGCATAATATGTCCTCTTATCCTCGGCTTGGGAGAATCTCTATCAGTTAACTTTGGACACTAAAAAAAAAAAAAAGGTTATTTCCAGCAACAAAAGTTCTGTATACCAAATCGGACATTACAACTGATCAGATCCTGATAACAGTAATAGCACAGACCACTAAAATCAAACTGTGGCCAACAGGACTTTTAATAGAGAGTACTCAGTGCTAAATTTCTCAGAAAAAGAGTTAAGTAGGTTACAAATATCATTGTTCAAAAAGATTTCAATTCTTTTAAGTTAAATAAAGTGTTCTTGAATTTGAAATTTCAGAATAAATTTTAATACAGAATTTATCTACTACTTTCTTTTCAAAATTGTATTATTGGAAAAAGGTGGTGTCTGAGGAAGGGGAGGAAAGTTGATTAGGACTGAAATTCTGATACCCATTCCAAAAAAAAAAAAATCTTATGCTGTTGAATTTTTCTCTTTTAAGTGGAGGCAATTAAAATATTTTGAGACATATGTTAACAAAATAAGTAAGGGTGGTTCTCTCTGTGATTCCTTCCAGATCTTTCAGCAGTCCTGAACTGAAAAGGTCAGACTCTAGAGTACTATGTTCATGAAGAGATTGAATAAATATTATTCCAACTCCACTTTGTACTAACTTAAAATTGACTTGAATGTGTCTGCCTAGTTATGCATGTCTTCGGGGAAAGTAACAACAGTTTTGTTATTGTAAAGTAATAGTTGTCTTCCCTTTTCAGAACCTAATTCATTAAGTAAACAAGCAACTCTTCTCATACAATTGCTGGATCACCTGTGTTGAAAGATGAAACCAAGAGTGGATGGATGACTTGAAAATAATCTTACAGCTCCTCTGAAAGGATAACCTCTCCTTGCGCCCTGACCTTTCCAGCTTTGGGACGAAAGCCTCTCTAATATCCTGTTATCTGTTACAAGGTACCTCATAGTCAAAAAGGAAAATACTGTGACAAACTTAGCATAGCTCTTTCTAAAATATAGTTGAGTAATCCCATAGAAGTACAAAAACTTACATATCCATAATTTTTTAAGCAATTTAACAGCAGCATCTATTGTTGACAGATAACTTTAAGACCATTTTTTTCTGTTATTTCTAATTCATAAAAGACTAAAGGGACTCAAATTAACAACAGAAGTCACAATAACCTCAACTGAAAACAGAAATGTTAAAAGTGATTTTTGTGACTATTATATGCTGATATCATTGTAAAACATTAACAAATATATATAATGATTACTCTGTCTTTCATATGATTTCATAGATCTTATATTGACCCAGGAGCTAAGCATCAGGGGCAGAAATTGGGTATTTTTTTACCAAATTAGTTTAACTTTTGTTTTTCCTGCATATGCATCTACAGGACATTTCTAGGCGCCTCCTGCAGCCAAGGGTGACCATATATCTGAGTTGTGCCCACGGACATGTGCACGAAAGTGATGCACAATGGGAAGGGTACAAACCCATTTAAAACAAACAAGAAACTCCACCCTTCCTTCAAGGTGACCTTTAGGAGCACTGTATTGAAGATGGCCGAGCTTCTGTCAGGCACCAAAACCCTGCATGGAGCAGGGTGCCACCACCTCATCCTCCACCACTGACTGAACTGTACATGAGTGACAAATTAGCTTCTATAATGTAAGCCACTGTATTGGGGAGGTTTATTTGTTACAGCAGCTAGTGTTAACCAATACAGTTTTCCTTCTCAATAGTCCTTGCAAAAAATTAGTTCTCCCATCCTAGTAGATTTCTGTCTTGTCTGAAAGGAAATATTCCAGCAGCTGGATTTCTTGATGGACAAGGTAAAAAGACAGGCTTAAAACTATTAGACCGTAAGAAAAAAAGGGTCGAGGGTTCATATTTACATACCTTCAAGTACCTAGCATAATATCTTACATGTAGAATGAAGGAAAGAATCAGTAAGGAAAGGAGTAAATAAAAGGTATCCATAAACAGATTTTCCCTTCCTTGCTCTATTGGTAATAAACAGACCCTGGAAGTACACAGTCTGATGGGAAAAGAATAATCACTTCTGAAGGTCAATGATTGTATATAAAACCTCTTTACATGCCACCTACTTCAGCTTTAATAGACTGCAGGATAAAACAAATACAGTCCATTCTTGTCCCAAATATATACTTGGTCATGGGGTTAGAAGAAGGGAAAGAGGAGCATAAAGAGGAAAACCATCTAGCTCAACATCTTTTCATTTTTACTTATAAGATACTGGATGACGCTTCTCAGCATACTAGATGCTAAATGGTGTTTTAATGGCATTAATGAACCAAGTACAAAATCATATACAATTTATCAACATTATCTGTTTGCTCAAAATATAATTATTCATTTATTCACTCACTCAGCAAATAATTTATTAAGCACCTATATGTGCTGGGCATTCTAGGTGTTTGCTGTATATTAACACACAAGGCTCCTGTTCTCACGGTGCTTATATTTTGACTGCAGTCTAGAGTAGGGATGGGAGATAAAGAGAGAAATATTAAACAAAGAAACAAAACAACATGATAATTTCAGAGAGTGATAAGTAGTACATGAAGAAAATTTCAAAAATTTAAAAAGTAGTTTATTGGAATAATGGGACTGGGTAGGATTCTAAAAGGCAGAGTGTGATGGAAGATGAGTCATAATACAGAGACTTTTGTCATTTCATTCACTGCTGTGTCTCCAGCACCTAGAAAGGTCACTGGCATATACTAGGAATTAATAAGCAATTGTTGATTGAGAACAGCAAGAGCAAAGATCCTAAATGGGGAGTCATCTTGGAGTGTTCAAAGAAGAGACAGAAGGTCAGGGTGGCCACAGTGTAACGAGTTAGGTACAGCACTATGAGATAACTCAGAGAGGCAGTGAGGGGCCCTATCATGTAGGGTCTTGTGGGCCATGGTTAGGTAAGATGTCTGGACTTTTCTTTAAGTTTAATGAGAAGCTAGTAGATGCTTGTAAGCAGGAGAATGCCTGAATCTTATATATGTCTTAAAAGGTCTCTTCAGCCATTACCTGGGGAGTGGTCTATGGGGATGGAGGACAAATGTGGAAGCAAGGACAGACAAGGTGGTGACTGGGAAGAAGGTAGAGATCCTGGAAGGGAGAGAGGTGGTCTGATTAGAGACCTGTTTGGTGGTAGGGCTTACAGGGCTTGATGGCATGAAGGAGAAAAAGGAATGCCAGGGGATTCCTATCTGGGTAGATGGTGGTACATTATATTGGCAGCGTCTGCTGTGGTGGGGAAAAATTTGGAGGATTTAGTTTGTTTTCACCTAATTTAGAAAAAAAAAAATGAACATCAAAATTTAGAAAAAAAATTTAGAAATTTTTATTTAGAAAAAAAAATGAACTCACTCTAATTTAGAAAAAAATAATTTAGAAAAAAAATGAACATCAAAACACCACAGCCAAATATCCATATTTATTCATAGTTCCCTGCCTTTTTCTCCTCTCCCACATTTTGCATTAGAAATCCTTCAAGCTTTTATTCTTAGTCCCATGATCACTGCTTTCTTGCATCCCAAATACTCTAGTTAGAACTCGCCGTTCCTTCCTCTTCAGTCCCACATCACTAACCTGGAATTTTGTGTTGGAATTGTCCGTTTCAAGTTAAATATATCACCATAAACCTATACTCCCTGAAACAATATTCTATATAGATGAGGTACTCAAAGATGTTGGAACAAACATAAGCATCCTATAATGTGGAGAAGTATTATAAACTAAACTGATCAATGCAATGAAGATACATGTAATTTGTGGATAAATAAATAGGTGATTAATAAAATGATTACCATGGTGGATGATTCCATTTTCTAACAATGCTTGTCCCAAGTGAACACCTTCCTCAGGCCTGTGAATCTCTCCAATTTCCAACAGCCATGACACAAATTCACTGCAACAGAAATCCAATGAAGAAGTTAAATCATTAATTTTTTTCCCCCAGGAAGTCTATCCTTACCATGCATTTATCAAGCAGCTATGAAAGGAGTCTCAAAATATAAAGGAATGCTTGCAGTGCATTTCACATACACTTTTTTGACATATGTAAGGCCCACAGATATAAATTGGACTCTATTCTAGAAAACTCATGTCCATACATTCAGACTTACCTAAGCTATACTTAGTAACTATTCAACTTATTTAGACCTTTAGTAAACACAAAGAGAAAATGCTAAAGTAGCTTTAACTATAGGTTATTATGCACATAAAAGCAAATTTGGGACGAAACAGAAACAAGAGATCCTAAAGACAGCTAAACGACAGAACTAGATAGAGTAATAATGACTTAATGTAAGACATAAACTGTCATGAAAGTAGCTTTCCAGGCACAAAGAACCAGTGGGTTTGAAACTCCAAGAGGGCAGACAAAATTAAACTGCATGCCCTGTATGGTAGACAGACTTCTAAAGATGTTCTCCCACCCCCCTATCAGGAATCCTACCCCTTGGTTTGTCAATCAAATTCTAATCTAGGTAGCCCTGTGAACGGATTGGCATATGTAATTAAAATCCCATGTCAGTTGTCCTTAAAATATGGAAATTATCCACATGGGCCTGACCTGATCAGTTGAGCCCTTTGAAGCAGTGTTTTCTCAGGCTGGTGGCACAAGAGGAAGTGAGAACAAGTAAAAGCACAGGAAAGATTCAATGTGCCACTGCTGGCTTTGCAGCAAGAGGGGGGTCATATGCCAAGGAATATAGACAACCTCTAACGGAGAGCAGCCCTGGCCAATGGCCAGCATGGAGACGGGGGCCTCACGCTTACAACTACAAACGATTAAGTTCTGCCAACAACCTGAATGTGCTGGAAAGTGGATCCTTCCTCAAACGCTCAAGATAAGAGCCCAGCCCCTGCTCTGCCAACACCATGATTTTGCCCTTGTGGGACCCTTAGCACAGAACCCGGTCTAACTCACCTGGACTTCTTTTTTTTTTCTCTTCTTTTTTTTTTTTTTTTTTTTTTTTTTTTTTTTGTGGTATGCGGGCCTCCCCCTGCTGTGGCCTCTCCCGTTGCGGAGCACAGGCTCCGGACGCGCAGGCCCAGCGGCCATGGCTCACGGGCCCAGCCGCTCCGCGGCACGTGGGATCCTCCCAGACAGGGGCGCGAACCCGGTTCCCCTGCATCGGCAGGCGGACGCGCAACCACTGCGCCACCAGGGAAGCCCCACCTGGACTTCTGACCTACAGAAATACAGGCTAACACATGGGCATTGTTTTTAAGTCACTAAATATATGGTAATTTGTTTTGCAGCAACAGAAAACTGATACACACCAAAAGACATAGAAAAGTCTGACTACCTTGTTTTCAAATTTTTAAATTACTTGGTAAATTCATTGTTATATCTAAACTGTCGTCCATAAGGAATACTCCAACACGAACCCAACCGTCAGAACTATCTATCGCACACATCTGCTGTGGCTGAGAAAGGCCACTGAGGACCACAGCTCACATCTTTCAGCATTTCGGGAGAGGATGGGGGGCCCCAGCATCTCAGACAAGAGAGGTGATGTTTTGTAACACTTAGGAGAGCTTCAGCTCAGTACCAATTTTTTTTTTTTATGGCCATGTGGCATCATTAAGAGAACACTAAATACAGAGACTTATTCCAATAAAATATTTAATCATGCTCATGTTTAAAAAGCTAACATTCGAACTCTTACATTAACTAATGAATATATTTTAGAATGGTTTTATTTTCTGCACAGAGGCCAGAGAAGCAAAGCTACGGAAAGTGTCAGGAAATTACTTTTCCATTTATTTCAAAACTAAGAGCAACACATATGGTAAAGCCAAATAACCAAGGGATACGGAAATTCAAAAAAGGATGTCTAGTCTACAATGCACATTTTAAGGCAGAAGAAGTTGTTAAAGTTCTTTATATGCTTCTATTAAATAAGAACCATCCAAAAGAAAGAAAATAAAAGTAAAGTAGAATATAGCATAGCGGTTAAGATCATGTACTTTGCAATAAAACAACCTGGATTCAAATCCTGTTTCTGCCTCTACCAGCTGCGTGATGTTGGGTTAGTAAATTTAGCTCTCTAAGCCTCAGGTTTTTTCCTCAATGACATAGAATTAATAAGACTATCAACCCCATAGTGCTGTCCTGGAGTTAAACAAAATAGTGTGGGTAAAGGGTTAATAAAAACCCCTTCTCCTTCCATAAGGACACATTTGACCCTGCGTTAGCTTTCTAGCTCTGCTTCCCTAGAAACCTGATGAAGGTCAGGCGTCAGCTGTGTAACTAGGCAGCACTGCTTGTGGTAAAAATGGCTCCTGAGGGCTCAACTCCATACTTATATGGTGAGAAGCCATAGCCTGGTGTGACTCTCTTGTAAGTGGGCACGTGACCTGGGGACCCTGGAAGTTATGCCCACGAAGTTGTTACGAGAAAGAGCGTCTTCTTTGCAACACGGGACTTAGAAACCAGGAGGGGCTCCCAGCTGCTCTTCCCCTTGCACAGCAAGCTTCACTTGGGGCACAGCCAACACAAGCAACTCTAGCTTGCTGGCAGCTGTGTGTCCTGCTGGGAGGACCACCCCACTGAAGAAGAGGCCCCCTGCTGCCCTGAAAGCACTGGGTTTCCCGGCCTGTATTCTAACGGGGTTGGGATTGGTGTGGCCTACGGTGAGCTTGTGTGCCTGCATAACTAGTTAAGAAGAGATGCTAAAATATAATGAAAACTGCTGTAGGTTACATATGAAAGTTAAGAGAGTAAATCCTAAGAGTCAGCACAGGGAAAAAAATGCTTTTCTATTTCTTTAACTTTGTATCTAAATGAGATAATGGATGTTCACTACAGTTACTGGGGTAAACCTTTCATGACGTGTGCAAGTCAAATCACTATGCTACACACCTTAAACTTACACAGTGCTGTATGTCAACTGTATCTCAGTAAAACTGGAAGAAAAGAAAAAAAACAAGACATTCTGGTAGGTATCACAGGTAAGCACTACACTCATTTCCATTGTTAGAGAGGAAAGAGAAATTTAACTCTCCCCAATCTCTCAGCAAGCCAGTGGCAGGACCAGACTTGAGCGGGAACCGTCTGATTGTGTAGTCTGGCCTATGAACTACCTCTCCAGTCTACTTTTATAGCGTTGACACTGGCATTTACTAGCTGTATGAACGTGGGCTAGCCACACTCCCTGATCACTAGTTTCTGAATCTTTAAAAAATATAAGGTTTTTAACTCCTAAGTATGTATTGGAGGATTGGAAATACTTATCGGAAGAAGCCAGCACAAAGCCTGCCCTAAGCAGAGCTACCTGAAGGCATCCCCCCTGCCCTCCAGCTCCGCCTGCTTAACCCACCAGGGATTCCCACTTGCAGCCGTGCAGTCGGCGACAGAAACCAAAGGACATACAATCAATCTGCTCTGGGCTGAACAACCAAGCGACCTCCTTGCCTGTTCCTCTGTGCCTGGCCCCTCGCGTGACCCACTTTTTCAGACTCTCCATCTATATCCCTTCATCCTTAGTCCAGTTGTCTAAATTCTGAATTAATTGGTAGTGTAGACTGTGTGTCCTTCAGTGTAACTGACTCTCGGGCCCTGTATTCATGTCCTTGCCGGACTCTGTCCCTACAGACAAACCCGCCGGCCCGCCTGCCCCTGCCTGACCCCAACCTCTGCTTCACCCCTGAAACACAGTATATCAGAAATTACTGAAGTCATGGATGAATGGATGAATGCCTTAACTTTTCTGGTCAGGATTCCTGGCTCTATGTCCACTGCCTCATCCCACTATGGCCCAGGAAATGCTGATAGTAAAGAAAGATTCAAAAACACTTAGGAGAATATTTTTTTAGAGAAAAATGAGTAACTACAAGAAAGTTAACACACGAGATCACGAAAATATGAAAGAAATACATGCATCCAGACTACCAACCCTACCTTCCAAGAAAGCATTTAGGGAACGTAGTCAGTTTTCTTTTTCTGTCTTTGATCAGATTTCCTTGTTTGCACATCATTTTATAAAGTTTCTCACCCTGTTCAGAGATCATTACCCAGGTGTCTTGCTCCATTCCTAATTTTAAACCTATCGAAAATGAAACACAGGACAGGTAACTGAAAAAGTCTCTTCATTCGTTCATGCCTTCGTTAAACAAACATTCATTGTGTGCCTACCACGTGCTGGAGGCTGTGGATACAGAGCTCCTATGATAGGGCCCTGGTTGTCAAGAAGCTCATGGGGTACCAGGGAGACAGTCAAGGCAAGATGCCCGGGGCCATAAGGCACCTTTGGGCAAACTGTGCCCCAGAAGCACACAGTTTGGCCAGTGGAGGAAGAGCAGCTGTATCTCAGACGCTACTGAATCCCTTCTGTAAGGACTAGATCAGCACAGCTGGACACGGTGGCCCTGGAGACAGCCTTAGAGGGAAAACTGTGCTACAGCAGAGACATATTCAGAGAACTTCGCCTCTATCTGAGAAACAATAGGAAAAGTTTCACAGAAGGGCTGTGTTTGAATGCATGGGTATGAAGAGGCTTTCCAGAGAAAGAAAGTATTCACGAGGGCCTCTGAGGGAAGCAGCACGGAGCCTTGGGTTTCAGGTGACAGGACAGGAGGTGGATGGAGGGGTGAGCAGGGTCCATACTCAACTGCAGTCTCAGCGTATTTCATTCCTTCGGTACTGGGAGAACATCTATGTGTTTTAACCAGAGGGAGGGGGAAGGCAGAGAAATGAAGGAAAGGAAGTTTTGTTGCTTTGGAAACAAAGCTCAGAGGACAGTGTAGGGAACAAACTGAAAGCGGGAGGGTTTAAAAAGAGGGAGACAATTAGGAGGGACCCGCCAAAGTTCAGGTAAGCTCAAGTCTCTGTAAACAATAGCAGGTTTGGATGTTCAGGTGGAGCCCAGGGGTCAGCTGACGAAGTGAGCATGGAGCTCCAGAGAGAAGACAGGGCTGGACATAAAGACTGAGAACCTGGCAGCGCAGAGTGGAAGTTAATCTGATGGGAAGAGACAACGCAGAGCAGGCAAGGAAGTTTAGAGGTGACCAGTGCCAAAGGGGAAATCCTGGGAACACTGACAATCAGCAAATGGGACTGATGAAGAACTGTGGCAGAAGAAGAAGAAATTCTTGGATTATTTTTAGTCTTCTAGCTACTAAATTCCTTACTAAAATTTTATTCTTTACTATGGAGAAGCCATTAACATTGGTCAGTAATAGTGAATAAGAATAGAGCCTGTTAACATAAGCAGAGTTACAGAATGTCCTTTCTTTCTTCCTTTTTTTTCTTTTCTTTCTTTTTTTTTTTGGTCTTAGGGGTATTTATATGCATAGCCATTCTGAGAAGAGTTGAGGTTCAACTTGATGAAATTCAATTTACCTTCTAAATGATTTGTTATGCTATTTGAATTGACTGCTAGATTCAACAAAACTTAAAGAGGCAATTATGCATTCATGACCTCTGTTTTAAATTTTTCTGTCTGGCTCTTCATCTAAGATCAATCAAAGGAGTAAGTATTTTTAAATGTTTTGGAGATACTTATAAAAAGGTATGCTATGAATATTTTAATCAAGGTAGAAACTCTCTACACCCTTCATGGGGAAATACCTAAAGATGGAGGAAGCAGCTCTTTGTGTTCCAAAATTTCGTCACCAATGAGATATTTTATATCTAGATCTCTGAGAAAAGGAATAAACACCGTCACGTTTCTCATCAATTATTTGGTAAAGAAAATAGTAGTTATACAAGCATTTCTATTTCCTAGCTGAATTACAGAAATACGAGTACTTGCAGATAAACTTCATACAACTGAGTATCACCAGACCAAATACTGTTTACAAACCTTGATAAAAACATGAAGTGAATTTGAGCTAGGCCTCCTTGTGTGAACAAGCTCCTTACTGAGTCACATTACATTCAGTGGCATTGTAACAATATTAAAAAGCTAATATTCATCCAAATTGCCTTATTTTATAATTAGAATACCAAAATATGTGGCCTAGGAATTTTCAGTGTACTGTTAAATATACAGGGAGCAATTGTTGCAGGCCCCACAGCACTGCATTATATTATTAAAGCATGTTTCTTAAAGGAAAACTCCATAATGATGCTTTAGAAATGGCAAGAATAAAGTGCAAAGAAAACGGAACCAATTTTAAAGCAGGTGAAACTATTTGCTGTAAATTGAATATCTGTGTGCCCCCAAATTCCATATGTTGAATCCTAATGCCCAATGTGATGGCATTAGGAGGTAGGGTCTTTGGGGATTAGCTCATGAGGGTGGAGTCCTCATGAATGGGATTAGTGCCCTTATTAAGGAGACCCCAGAGAGCTTTCATCCCTTCTGCTAAGTGAGGACACAGTGAGAAGATGGCCATCCATGAACCAGGAAACAGCCCTCACTGGATACTGAATTTTGGCCTTCCCAGCCTCCAGAACTGTGAGAAATGAATTTCTGTTGTTTATAAGCCACCCAGTCTAGGGTAATCTGTTACAGTAGCCTCAGTAGACTAAGACACTATTTAAAAGACACCGCTAGCCACTATATAATTATTTTGCTAACTATATAAGGTTTTCTTTTACTTTATTTCAGTAACAACATTGGAAGTATTCAAAAAGTATTTTAGCCTGGCCTTACGTCACATAGTTAATCTAAGTGAACGTCAGACACCATCTACTTTCTCATAACTTTTGCCCATTTTCTGCTTTCTTGTTAAATCCGAACCTTCACAAAGTATAATAATGCCCAATTCATACACCCACCTTTCCGCCGTTCTCTTTCCTTCAAAATAGCTTCAAACCATTCATGTTTCTCTTCAGGTGTTTTTGCCATACACACAAACCATTTATTTTTGGCTGTGTTATGTATCTTCCACCCATTAACAACAATGTGTCCACTGCTGTGGAAGTCAGCTGAAAATTAATAGATAAAGGTGAATGAACAGATATAATATATATTCGAGTAATGCAATCACTCAAAAAAGGTCCAAAACCACTGAATTCTTCAAAATACCTTTGCTTTATATATGTGTATTGAAGACCATACAAATTTTAAAAATTGAAGAAACATTTATATATTAAATACAGTCAGACCTCAATAATGCAACATTTCTAACTCACAACATTAATATATTACAGGAAATTAACCACCCAAACTCATTAACATTCCTTTCCTCAATGTCCAAAAATATTGTTCAAGTTCCTAAAGCAATAAAACTTTTTTTTAAGATTTTTTTTAATGTGGACCATTTCAAAAGTCCACATAAAAAGAATTTATTGAATTTGTTACAATACTGCTTCTGTTTTATGAAAGAAAAAATTCTTCTTTGAGTGTGAATTCACATTTAATTGTCTTTTTTCTAGATCTCACCATAATTTTGGCTAAACTGACATCCTGGATTTGAAAATGTCATCAGCAAACCCTTTCTGGCAGCTCCCTACCTAACGGCAGGCAGAGAATAGACATTAAGTAACCAGCCTTTACTGGCATGAGAGTAAAGCAAAGATTTCAAGACAGAAATACATACGACAAATGCCTGAATCAGCATCTGCATCAATTAAAGTGACATCTTCCATTGTCTCCCCCAAGAGACACTAAGAAGCTATGGTGGATTATAGGAGGTAAGCCACAGAACATAAAAGGTCGTGGCACTACACCTGTTTTTATTTGTTTGTTTCTTTTGATCTATTTTATTTGCTAAGTTCTGAGTAGAGGAAGAAATGGTTTGGTACTCATTCTCCCAAAATCTGGTTCTCATAGTCTTTTAGCTCCAAAATCACCATAAATTATCTGTGAACAGAATGTTCCAAAAATGCATTATCGAATGATTCTGTCTAGGTGGGGGACAGGGCTACTTTAAAAATTCCAGGTTACATTTAAGCCAGGATAGGATTATATTATATATATCATATATTAGTTAGATATTCTTTTAGCCATAATCTCATGAATACTCAAAAACAATTTCTGTTAATACGGAGATTTAACCTGACAGAGGATTTTCCCTTTTAAAGAAATTACCATCTGTTTTTAAAAGGAATTTTTGTACTTTTCTTCTTACCTTTACATATTTAATTCATATTCACAATGCATACAAAATAGCAGAACCTAATAATACATGTCAGATAAGCATCATTGGAATTAGTAAGGTAATAAAAATTATTATTGTAGTTCCTAATCAGACCACCATCCCTCCTTAATATCTATAAAAATAACCAATTGAGAATTTAGGATAAATTGCTGGAAAAAAAGATCAAATTATACGTGTTTCCACACCTCCCTCCCGCAAACTGTCACCTTACAAGGCCAGTATCACAAACAAGAACAAGCTCTTCAGATTCTCTCCCCTCTTCGAAAACCAGGCAAAGATTGCTAAATGAACCGTAGCACTGCAGCTTAAAAGATCCCACATTCCCACTAGCGTTATTACCCCTTTACCCATACTGTAGACAAAGAAAACCACAAGAGCCACATGCAGAGCCTGCAGTAATAAAACATCAGACTTACTTTAAAATGAGCATAATGTATTCCGCCCACAGAACATAGGGGAACTCAAGTTCAAGTGCCAAACTCACCAGAGTGATGCTTCTGACCTTGTAGAGTATGTGCCCTGGGCAAGCCACCCCTGTAACCTTCCTTTTCTCCTGGGATTACTTGAGCCTGGCACTGCCCTCTTCACACCCCGCTGACTTTTCCTCCAATATTTTTCATTAGCAGCCATTTCTTAGCTCAAACGCCTTTGGTAGCTCACCACTGAATCCAGTCAACACATGTAGGCTTGCTTTAGAGATTCTCCCTAGACCGACTCCACCCTACTAGCCAACTCCATTTCCCACTACGTTCCAATGTGTTCCCACCACTCTTCTTGTCTGCTGCTTTCCTTCTTGTCCTGAGAATATTCATGTGTCCCCCAAGCCAAGGCTCTTATCAAGCTATCCTGCTCTACTCTCTGCCTCATGGACACTTACTTCTCTTTAATAGGTACCCACATATTCCAGGAAGCCTTGCCTGACCACTCCAGCCTGTGCATTCAAACTTCCCTTGGAGGGGCTTCCCTGGTGGCGCAGTGGTTGCGCGTCCGCCTGCCGATGCAGGGGAATTGGGTTCGCGCCCCGGTCTGGGAGGATCCCACATGCCGCGGAGCGGCTGGGCCCGTGAGCCATGGCCGCTGAGCCTGCGCGTCCGGAGCCTGTGCTCCGCAACGGGAGAGGCCACAACAGAGGGAGGCCCGCATACCACAAAAAAAAAAAACAAAAAAAAAACTTCCCTTGGAAACTGTACAACTGAAGTCAGAACCAGCATGTGATTGCACATGGCTACTGTTTCATGTACACAGAGCAAGATCATTAGCTGACTATAACATCTACTATCTCAAATAACAGATTAATGGCTGTATCAATATAAGGTTTTCAAAGAACAGCTGTGTCACCTAATAATTTACAATGAAAGGATAATGTTCCTTTTTAACATTTATGTGCTAGCTGTTTTCTATCATGACAATTTTAAAAATCATAAGCAATTTAAAACACGTATACACACATGTGTATATATATGTATGCACACACATATATGTAATACATACAGCAGACCTCAAAATGTAGTATGAGTATTTTGTAATGATATCATAGATACTAAATTATCAATGTTGTACAAAATAAGCAATTTATTTTTATTTATTTCAAGACTTAGTGATATATAAACAGCTTCATAATTTTAATCATAGTACCTATCTCAATATCTTCATTTAACAAATAAGAATTAAACTTATCTATAAAGAACACCCTCATTAAAGATCACAGAAAAGTCCAACAATGCCTTTCCTTAAGTAGGAATTTTAAAATATTTTTTGAATGAAAGAACAAATAATCTATTCATTGCCAGTAAACACAGAAATCTGTAAGTTTCAATGGAATTAAAATATTAATTTTATAGGAAGTGTCAAGAAGAAATGGAATTAAAACTGTCATTCATTAAGTGTGGAATATCCAAGTTCAATAGTCTCTAGTCACTGACTTTTAAAAAAAAAAAGAAAAATCCAAGAGGCAGCCCTGAACAAGTCACTATTTTGAAGCTAACCAGTTTGCAAATTCCTTACTCTTAATTCTGCAAAGCTTTATACAATGAGATGGGGTTTTTCCAAAACTGATACAACTAACTATAAATCTCATGGAACAGTCTGGTATCCTTTCAATAACTTGCATTTTAATAAGATGAACAATAGCCAAGTATTGTATTGTTAGGCTAGAAAACAGAAGAAACTGACAGAATATATTATTTAGGACATCAAGAAATTGGTGTCTAAATAATGTATTTAACCTGAATTCTGGCGATCAACAGTGGGAATGCATACATTTCTAAGAGAAATTTTTAAAATTACAATACACTCACGTTATAAGTATTTAATGTTGAGAAAATTATTTTTTAGAATAAATGTTTGATTTTGTCAAACAATTAAAGAACATTTTTCTGGCATCCAAAATAACATATGACATTATTTATGGGGAAAAAAATGTTTCTAATTTTTTCTTTTAAAACTCTAAAAAGTAGCTTCTCCATTGACCTTTTTAAGCTCCCAAAACACTGCCTTAAATTAATAACACTGAAAACTTAAGTGTATCAGAAAACAGCTATTATATCCTCGGTACTCTTTTCAACATTGTAAAGTTATGCCACTTTTTTTTTTTTTTTTTGCGGTACGCGGGCCTCTCACTGTTGTGGCCTCTCCCGTTGCGGAGCACAGGCTCCGGACGCGCAGGCTCAGCGGCCATGGCTCACGGGCCCAGCCGCTCCATGGCATGTGGGATCTTCCCGGACCGGGGCACGAACCCGTGTCCCCTGCATCGGCAGGCAGACTCTCAACCACTGCGCCACCAGGGAAGCCCAAGAATTTCCATCTTATCCAATTCAAATTTGACTACTGTATTGCAGTTTATGGTTTGTCCAACACTGCACTACAGACCACATTTTCTAGAGGTCAAACATTCTCGCCCTCTGTCCAACCACACAAATAAACTAGTTGTCAGGACAGAATACAAATGATCTGGTGCTACTTTTTGAATGGCTTTCCAAGTCTGTACCATGAAAAGTAATTCTAGGAGGTTCAATGCTTTCCTACTATAGCTCTTAAGCTGGACAATTTTAATAGCATCACGATCAAAAAAATATGTACATTATGGACATTACTACTATTTTATGACACTCCCAGCTATTTTTGTATCTCTGTGTTTAATGCTAGGGTTTAACATGTTTCAGCCGAATATAATTTTCCATTTTATAAGAGTCCTCCTCTCCCTTATCTTGCCTTTTTCCTGTGACTATTCTACCTAACAAAGTATTTCTAAGCTGAAATTCACTGCAAATGAATTATTCAAGTGAAAAGTCTGTCTTACAAGGGAGTTTATTATTGGCATTCCATTTTAAATCTACCAGTCACTTACCTGTGCCATCATCCACATTCTCCACTTCCATCACCTCTGTATTGATCCGGCCACGAAAAACGTACCTATGTCCATCGGTAGATGCTTTGCTATTCTTCAACCGTCTTACAAGTGAATGAAATCACAAAAACTTGGTTACTAAACTTAATGCAAAACAGTGTTAAAGCAATAATTCTTTGAAAAAGAGATACCAATTCAGTCAATAATATCAAATGTTAGGCTCTTGGTATTTTTTACTTGTGTCCTCCCATTCCTAACAGCACAGGTTGCTCTATAAGATGTAACTTGTGTGCTATTTTTTTAAATAAACTGAAGCTGTAGGCTAAGGACAACATACAGGTAGGAGGATAAATATGTACTTTTGCCCAATATATGACATCAAAGATGCCTAATCAAACTGACAGACACTAAAAGTTGGTTATTTACAATTTCATTTGACTGATTTCACCTTCATTTCTCATTTTTCAGTAACCAACTGGTAATTCCCATTTTTTCAATCCCTGGTGAAATTCAGTTAATACATATTTATGATCCTTCTTCAAAGAAATTTGACTGTGCTGGAGGTTATTAAGCATTATCTGGCCATAAAATATTTCCCTATATTGTTTTTATGATATGATAACTGTATACTTGAGGGATAAGTCTCTCAATACATTTATAATCCTTCATAAAGATCTTATTTGTTTTTAAAATAGTCCAAAACATTTCAAAATTTTGTGTATGGTACCAGCCTTTAATCTTAAAACCTATGCAACACAAAGTAAAAAAAAGAAATCCAGGTTTACAGATAAACATCTGTAATCATGAATTAGGCAGTTATGCGTATTTATACTTGAATCATTGAACACTCGGGGATAGTGTTTTCAAAACTGGGTTTCTTAAATATATTAAATTAAAGAGGAAAGATTCTAAGAAATAATTCAAGAAGATTAAGTAATACCTAGTCATTCAAGAGACTTCAGTTGACCTGAACTATTCAATTTGACTCATTGACAAAAGTCTGCTAACAATTGAATATACTGAAATAATTATTAATGTATTGTGTGACACAGACACACCGAGCAAAAGTTAAGATGTCCAGTACACTAATGCAGTGCTCCCTTCCCTCCTCTCCTTTGCATGTGGCACCTGCCCTGGAGTGGAAGAGGAAGGTGAAGGGAGGGGATTCTCAAGGTGCTATCATGCTCCCCGAGTTCCTTTAGAAAAGAGAGCATATTCCAGCTTACATGTCCTAAACCCTCATCAAAACTTCATAATCCTTCATCACCACTAAACAAAACTAAATTGATTAATCTGACTGACGGTCTGCCAGCCCCAGGCCTTCACCATCCTGCACGCCCATGTTCATTTTGAAAGCAGCCTCTAAATGTCCTTTGTAGAACGCCTAAATAACTGCTTTAAATTAAGGATTCAGGCCAGGTAGCTATGAAAGTTGGCATCGTTGGAGGCCAAAGAGAGAAGAATGCAGAGTAGAATAACATGTAGGCAACTGCACTGTCTCTCAGGGAGGAAACAGTGTCATGGCGTCTTGCAAACAAGAATTTCTTATAAGTTGGTACATCATACTTAAAATCAGTCATATTTTTCAAAGCTTAATATCCTCAACAGCAGTTTTAGTCACAGGCAAATAATTATGGCATGTTTATATATATTTTTATATATTATAATCAATATATATATATGTATACACACACACACACTACACAATCTATCTTTGGGTCCTATTTTCCAAAGCATTAATTTTCTTTGTGATCTTGCTGTGATCTCTGTCCACGTTTTTTATATTTTTCTTGCCCTGTAGATATTAATACTCAAAATGAAATCCCAGTTAAGTGTCTGACCAATACTGTAACACTTAGCTTAAATAAAGAGATCTTTGGTCCCTTCAGAAAATGACCCTATTGAAGTATCAAAATTGAAAAACCTTTGGTTTCAAAATAATTTTGCTCTATATTGTAGTGTTGAGTATTTGCATAACTTGATTCTGTGACTTCCCTCCTGATGAATTTTAATGGTCACCAGGATATGTGTACAGTAATGTCGCAATAGCAGAAAAACTGGAAACAACCCTAAAGTCCATTGACAGGAGAATGAATAATTAAATTGCGATATATTCAACCAATGAAATCTTTTTGTTTTCCCTTGGCCGCACTGTGCAGCACGTGGGATCTTAGCTCCCCGACCAAGGATTGACCCCGTGCCTGCTACATTGGAAGGTGGAGTCTTAACCAATGGACTGCCAGGGAAGTCCCTCAACCAATGAACTCTTATGCAGCAGTTAAATGAATAACTTATTGCTACACACAGGGATATACAGTTTACAAACTAGTTTACAAACCATATTGTATACAAAATGTAAACTGCAGAAGACAATACACTGTGATACTATCTTACAAATATCATAAACAAGCCACAGGAAGCAATATCATGTTATATGTATCTAATATCACACAATAAATTGTTTTTAAACTAGTTTCTCCTAAAATGAATAGCATCAGAAATATCCAGAGTTGGGGTGCCTAATCCAGCACTCTGCTCTTTAAAGAATGTAGCTGTAGAATTAAAGTAAAATCACTGGTCCCTGGCTCCTATAATTACAAAATTATGGAAGTTTCAGAAAAGATTCAGTTTAGTCATATTCTCTGAAAGATCTTTAGAGCTTAGAAAGTATATGGTAACGGAGATGAAGTATTCTAAAATGAATGAAACAGATGGTATATTCACACCATTCCAATTCAGGAAGGGAATGGACATATAGGTTTATTTAGTGATTTCCATTTTTAATCACTATGTATTTGGTCCACATTGATTATACATACTTTAAGGCTATTTGCTAAACTGCATGATTTTAATTTTGTAAAACTTTTCCTATTGCTTACTTTATTTAACAATTACAGCTATGAGACCATGAAGGTTCACGTCATTTGTACACTGTTAATTTTGCAAAAGCTTTGGCCTTGGGGGCAGGCATATATATAAGGATGAGATAACTCTAATGAAGAAAAGATCTCATTCTCAAACAGATGCCTTTAATAATCACACCTAGATGGATGTGTTAATTAATTCAATGGGGGAAATCCTTTCACCATGTATACATAAATCATCGCACTGTACACTTTATCTTACAATTTTATTTGTCAATTATAACTCAGTAAAGTTGGGGAAAAAAATAATTGCACCTAAACAACTTGAATCACCTTATAATTTTTTAAAGAGTTTCAAACAGGTAGAATTAACAGCTTCTTCTAGATCTTCCTAAAGCCCATTTTTACTAATCCCAATCTTGTTACCAAACACAAAGAATTTAGAAGAGCATATTACAAGAAATAAACAGGTTCATTTTCACGGATGGTAAAAAGGAATTTTTTAAAAAGCTCATTAAGATAGAGAGACAGCAATTTAATTATCTCTTGGCTCTAATCCTAACCCGTTCCCTTTCTTCAAGGTGCAAGGAGAAGCTAAGAGTATGTGGAAGTTTACTGATGAGGTCATGAGTTCCCGGGAACAGAGGAAAGGTTGAACCTGTGCGATGGACAAACAGTTTCTGAACTATTACCTGTCTATATTCTTACCTGTGTTTTCGTTTGCAATACACCAAAAGGTTATCGAAAAGAAAAAACACCCGTTCTTGAATATTTCCAGAAGAAATTTTTAATAAGACTCCACACATTAGCATTTCAGTACAGGTGTCAGTAATGTTGGACCCCTAAGTCAGGAAAAACAGAGAAAGTAATGTCTGATTACTTAACAGAAACTTTCGTGTGTAATTCTTTTTTCTCCTTAAAAGTGGTTTGTTTTTATTTTAAGATGCAATACATGGACAGGATAAAAGTTCAAATAGTATAAATATCTATAAACTGAACGTAGGTATCCTTCCCTCCCAGTCTCCTCCTGGTCAGTATCACTAAATACAGCTACTCTTAAGAGATTCTATGTCTCCTTTTAGCTGTTTTATATATGTATGCATACACAGCATATATGACACATTTCACCTTTGCTCTCTAAAAAGGAGAGGATTTCAAACTAACTCACAACATTAATGTCCCTAATATTCCTTTCATCCTCCTCCTTTCTTTCCCTGGTCTGGAAAAAGAGCTCCATGAACAGATAGCAAAGTACGTGAAATTGTCTCAACGTTTAGCAGGCCTCAATTTATATACAGTCATCCCTTTGTATCCATGGGGGATCACTTCCAAGACCCCTAAAGGTACCAAAATCTGAGAGTGCTCAAGTCGCTTAAGTAAAATGGTGTATTTGTATATAACCTATGATCCTCTTCCTGTATACTGTAAATAATCTCAAGATTACTTCTAAGACCTAATACAATGTTAATGCTATGTAAATAGTTACAAATACAATGTAAATGCTATCCAATAGTTGCTGGTGCAAGTTTTGTTTCTGAAACTTCCTGGAATTATTTTTCCCGAGTATTTTCAATCTGAAGTTGGCTAAATCTTCAGATGCGGAACCCGCAAAACGGAGGGCCATCTGTATTCACTTCTAGGATGGAGAGGAAGAAAAAAGAAGAAATAAAAAGAAAAAAAATCTATGTAAAGAGAACAACATTCCATAGGACCTCTTGCCGCAGTTATTAATAGCTGCATTGGCAAACTCATTCATTAAATAACCTTTATTGAGTGCCCACAAGGTCATATTAGTGACAAAACTGATGCTTAATACAAGTGCTTACCATTGGAAGTTGAAAGGAACTACAAGAGGGAAGGAGCCTGGGTCCCTGAAGTATCAAAAAAGGAAAACTGGGACTTCCCTGGTGGCGCAGTGGTTAAGAATCCACCTGCCAATGCAGGGGACATAGGTTCAAGCCCTGGTCCAGGAAGATCCCACATGCCATGGAGCAACTAAGCCCGTGCACCACAGCTATTGAGCCTGCGCTCTAGAGCCTGTGAGCCACAACTACTGAAGCCCTCAGGCCTAGAGCCCATGCTCCGCAACAGAGAAGACACCGCATAGAGCCCGTGCTCTGCAACAAGAGAAGCCACCGCAGTGAGAAGCCTGCGCACCACAATGAAGAGTAAGCCCCTGCTCACAACTAGAGAAAGCCCACGCACAGCAACAAAGACCCAATGCAGCCAAAAATAAATAAATTAAATTAATAAATTTATTTTAAAAAAAGGAAAACTGTCCACTGAGCAGAACACACACATTGAGTTGTTGTTTAAGCTGATCAAAAACCTATTTTGGGCCATTATAAATGTTGTAGGCTATTCTTTTCTACAACCTAGGCTAGCGTAACTAATGCCCTGAGTCACTGAGTTGGACCAAAAACAAGGAAGTTTTCAGTAGAGATCTGTTAAGTGTGCTCTTCAAGAATACTTACTTCTGTTTTAAAGATAAACATGCCTGGTCTCTTTAAATCCGGGAACATATTTCCGATTCTTT
Organism: Physeter macrocephalus; assembly: GCF_002837175.3. Lineage (NCBI taxonomy): Eukaryota > Metazoa > Chordata > Mammalia > Artiodactyla > Physeteridae > Physeter > Physeter macrocephalus. The sequence goes on from NC_041228.1 coordinate 67,504,428, forward strand.
TTAAACTTAATGCATTAATTTTAATTTTTGAGTTCAAGCCCTGGTCCAGGAAGATCCCACATGCCATGGAGCAACTAAGCCCGTGCACCACAGCTATTGAGCCTGCGCTCTAGAGCCTGTGAGCCACAACTACTGAAGCCCTCAGGCCTAGAGCCCATGCTCCGCAACAGAGAAGACACCGCATAGAGCCCGTGCTCTGCAACAAGAGAAGCCACCGCAGTGAGAAGCCTGCGCACCACAATGAAGAGTAAGCCCCTGCTCACAACTAGAGAAAGCCCACGCACAGCAACAAAGACCCAATGCAGCCAAAAATAAATAAATTAAATTAATAAATTTATTTTAAAAAAAGGAAAACTGTCCACTGAGCAGAACACACACATTGAGTTGTTGTTTAAGCTGATCAAAAACCTATTTTGGGCCATTATAAATGTTGTAGGCTATTCTTTTCTACAACCTAGGCTAGCGTAACTAATGCCCTGAGTCACTGAGTTGGACCAAAAACAAGGAAGTTTTCAGTAGAGATCTGTTAAGTGTGCTCTTCAAGAATACTTACTTCTGTTTTAAAGATAAACATGCCTGGTCTCTTTAAATCCGGGAACATATTTCCGATTCTTTTTAAACTTAATGCATTAATTTTAATTTTTGATATTTTAAACTCAGAACATTAATGTTAATTTCATATTTTCACCATAACAATAGGTATAGTTTTTCTGATCAATTACAAAAATTTAAATTAAAAGGATAACTCACGTTTGGGGTTGGAAGATGCAAACTATTACATTTAGAATGGATAAACAACAAGATTCTACTGTACAGCACAGGGACCTATATTCAACATCCTGTGATAAACCATAATGGCAAAGAATATAAAAAAAGACTGTCTACATGTGCATAACTGAGTCACGTTGCTGTACAGCAGAGACTGGCACAGCATTGTAAAGCAGCTATACGTCAATAAAATTCTTTTTTTAAATTAAAAAATAAAAAAAAAATTTTTTAACTATAATAAGAAACTTCCCAAAAGAGAAGTTAATTAAGACAGTGTTAGCGTGTTAAGCTATCTATATTACAAACACATTTTAAATTTTAATTACTTCCCTCTCTTCTTTCCTTTTGTCAAAAGGGTAGATATAGAAATAGAAATGGAGATCTTTGAAACATTTACACTATTTCATATACCATGTCATGTGATAATTAAGCAAAAAATGTCATCAAATATCAATATAAATCCGTTTCAGTGGCAATGATTTCTAATTTATAGTGAATACCATCCTCCCTTAGAAAAAAATTAAGATACAATAGTATTAAAAATGTGAAAAATGTAAAAAAAAAAAAAAAAAAGGAAACCATATTGATTCTTGCACAAGGGACCTACACAACCTTATGAAAAGTGACTTTACTTGTAGCAATTTTACAAAAGGTACAAAACACTTCACCTTAGACTATTCCATACAGCAGCCCATAAGTGCCAAGGCAGGAAAATAATTCATTACATTATAAAGGGTTACTGCCAATATTAGGCTAATTTTCATATTAACCAGTCTTCCAAGTAAGTTTCCCAAATTAAATATGTAGGTATCTGTTTATAGATGTATTCCTAAATGAAAGAATTACTAACAATATATTTTCTGACTTGTTTGTGGTTATTATCTTTGTTAATAAATATAAGGAGAATTTAATGTGAATGTGAGTGACCTATAATGGCTAGAGGCCATTTAGTCCATCCTCATATACAGCCTCAGGGGAGATACTGTCCAAGAAGAACTCATGGGGACCAATGTGTAAAATAGAAAGCGGATATATTATTCTTGATGATAACTGACATACACGCTGAATGGTCCCATGAGTATGGCTAACACAATCTCCCTTTGTAAACTTAACCCATTTGGAAAGCCAAACATCAACAGAAAGAATCTTGGCGAGGTGGATTTAAGGGGAGTTGCTGTAAGCACTGGGCTAGGAGACTCTATCTACCACCCGGACAAGACTGTCCAAAGTCTGTCTGTCTCTCTGTGCGCCTCTCCCTCCTAGACATTTCTCTCTTTTCTCTACTTTCAATGCCAACAAGTCAAACATCTGATTGGCTCCTTTGATTCTGTAGCTATGTTCATATGCCTTCAAACCACTGTAGAAAAGGGATAATCGGGCTTAATGTATACAGTCAGAGTGAAAATTAATAAAGCAATATATGCAAAACTCCCAGCACATGCCTAACGCATAGAAAGGACTCAATAAAGGCTATTACAATTATGATTACTAGCACTGAAGGTGATCTGATTCTGCAACGTTCCTTCCTTTATTTCTGATCTCTGCTGTGTTTCACTCTATGTTGATTTTATGGTTTAATTCATTAAAGACAATGCTATTTCTCAGGTTATTGAGGGTGGACACATCTTGTTGCCTCAGAGAACACTGACTCCTGCCTTGACAAAAAAAGGCCTTCCAGCTTGTATTTGGAAACTTCCAGTAAAATTAAGCTGCTTCCTTCATAAGATAGTCCATTTCTTTATTTAGTCTAATTATTAGAAAGGTTTTTCTTACTGAAGAGCCAAAATCTACCATGATTTTCACTCGCTATTTTTCCTCCTAGGGGTGGGTGGACATCCTCTTCGTGAAAGGCTGACCAATATCTGAACATAGCTAACATGCTTTCTTCTGCCTTCCAGGCTCTGTAACACCGTTGCCTTTAGACCATATGGCTTGATTTCAGAAACCTGGAAGATCCTGCTAGATCTCCTCTGGACCTTCTCCAGTTTGTCAGGGTTTCCCTTAACATGAACACCTCCAGAAGTGAATACAATCATTTGGATGTGAGCTAGCAAATGAAGAATATAGCAGTGATACTATTATTTCTCTAGTCCCCTACAATACATATATATTAATTTAGCATAAGGTTATATTAGCATATTTATGGCAAGCCCATCCTACAATTGATTCAAAATGCTCCCAGGTCTCTTTCCTCTAGCCTATACTTGAATAGCTTGACTTTTGATTCATTTAATCCAGATTGATATCACAGCAAGCTCTCAAAACTCTCACTAATATACAGATACATTATATTGAAGGCATCACCATAAGTTCCCATCAGCTCCTAGCTCCTGATCAAAACTCAGAATAAGATTAATTGACCTCTTCGAGGTGAACACTTCTTTTCATAAGCAACTCAAAGCATCTGCTTAATTATCAATTAATGCAATTTTATGGGGTAAGGACATCAGGCCCATATTGCCACAAATATACAAAGTATATCTTACAATACACACATAACACACACTTTACTAAATCCTACTGAGACGTTTCTATTACTGAGCTGATGTGTCTTTAATATTTAACAGCAGACTTCAACAATTAATACAGTATCACCTTTACTATCTTCTACCATAGTAATCTACTATCATCACATGATATATCTTCATGAATAATTTAAATAATTCCTAGGGAAATGCTTAGGTACTTAAAAAAATCTGTGTCAAAACATACAGATTTGTCTAAAAACCTCATTCTAAAAGAATGTCCACTGTGTCTTTGATTTTACCATGATTTAATCTGTGTATTATTTCCACGACAATGGTGACTAAAAATCATTAAAAATTTTTGAAACACAGGTACATACATTATTATAAATATTGAAGAAAATTTGGCCAAGTGTAGATACAGTCTCTCGTGTAATCACGATATGCCTCTCTCTTCAAATTCATCCTATCTGCAAGCAGACACTTAATAAATGTCTGTTTTTGACTAATGTGTCATATTTCTCCCTCACTTACATGATATAATCTACCTTTCTCTGTAGTGGAAAAAACAAAACCTCACAGCTTTGTCTGTGAAATGCATGAGGTTTATGATATTTTGAAAATTACGTGCAATTTTTTTTCATTATCTAGAAATGGCAAGAGAGTTTCTGGGGTTAGGGATAAAGAAGCGAAGCTACAAAATTGAAATTGAACGACTGAAATTGAATGATTACAAACATCAGATTGCCAGGAAACAGTCAAGAGCACTAGAGTCTATCAAAATGAGCATGTCAGACAAATTAGCTAGAAAACAAAACATGTGGAAGCAATAAAACAAGCTGGGCAGATTACCGGAAGAGGGCAAAGCCTCTAAGACAATGGTGCTCCAATTTCAGAGTTTGGAAGACACACCTGATGGGACTGTTAAAAACTTTTAGGTTCCCTGGCACTATCCTCACAGATGGAAACTGAGTACATCTGGGGTAGGTCCCAGACCATTCCAGTAGATTCTGATACATTGTCGTATTCTGTCAACACTTGAAGCAACACTGCTTTGGAAGCCTGAGCTCAGGCGCTCAAGTGCACAGTACAGCAACCCTGCTAACATGGAGATGAAGGTGAGCACAGGGCTCTGCCAGGTAGTCCCAGCTGCTTCCCAGAGCCCAGAACAGAAAAGATGTTTATCATATGTTACGGATCACAGTTACACCTATGGTACATTTCATCATCACCGAATATTCATTAAAATCTGTATAATGTTACTTTACCTGGGTAGTATTTTATCTTCATTTTGAAAAATGATGCTAATTTTTAAATCTAGATATCTATTCTTTGGCCAATACAAATTTAGTCATTGAGCAACCATATATAATAAACACTGTGATCTAGAGGAATACTAAAGTCAGGTTTTTAATATTTCTACAATGTGCCAGGCAATGTGTTAAACATTTTCTCCTAATATAAATCTCCAGCAAGTTGGCCACTCCTAGTTCTAAAATTTTAAAAAGCGTGTTTATTTTATTAAATTAGCTTTGTAGACTGTTTCATGGGTCACTTTGTAGATGTCAGAGGCAGCAGATAATGGTATTGTGAAAGAATTGTGATCATGAAGAAAAAAGTGCCCAAGAAAATAAGCTATTTTAACAGTGTAGTGATATATCATCAAACCAACATTTGAGAGGGAAGGTGTGAAAGAACTGTTTTTAAAAAATAAGAGGGCTTTGTGTAAATCATTAATTTTGAACTACCCTAAAGCCATTACATATAATGTAATGTGTATCTGTACATATTTAATGAAGATATTTTTAAATAATGTTTTTACCCATATGATTTAGAGTCCTGCTGTCTTTTAGCAATTCCTTAAAAAATAACTAAAATAAGGTGATATCTCATTGTGGTTTTGATTTGCATTTCCCTGATGATTAGTGAGCGTCTTGTTATGTGTCTGTTGGCCATCTATATTTCTTCTTTGGAAAAATGTCTATTCAGATCCTCTGCCCATTTTTAATCAGATTTTTCTGTTGTTATTGTTATTGAATTGTATGAGTTCTTTACATATTTTGGATGTTAACCCTTTATGGGGTATATGATTTGCAAATATCTTCTCCCATTCAGTAGGTTGCCTTTGCATTTTATAGATGGTTTCCTTCACTGTGGAGAAGCTTTTTATTTGATAACTCCCATTTGTTTTTTTGTTTTTTTTTTGCTTTTGTTTCCCTTGCTTTTGGAGTCAGATCCAAAAAAGCGTCACTAAGAATGATGTCAAGGAGCTTACTGCCTAAGTTTTCTTCCAAGAGCTTTATGTTTTCCGGTCTTACATTCAAGTTTTTAATATATTTTGAGTAAATTTTTGTATGTCACATAAGATAATGGTCCAGCTTTCCCAACACCATTGTTGAAGAGATTGTCCTTTCCCCCATTGCATATTCCTGCCTCCTTTGTCATAAATTAATTGACCATCTATCTGTGGGTTTATTTCTGGGCTCTCTATTTAGATATCACCTTACACCTGTCAGGACTAGGACGATTAACAAAAAGACAAGAAATAACAAGTGTTGGCAAGGAAGTAGAGAAAAAGGAACCTTTGTACACTGTTGGTGGAAATGTAAATTGGTGTAACCACTATAAAAAAAAACAGTATGGAGGTCCTTCAAAAAATTACAAATAGATCCACTGTATGATCCAGCAATTCCACTACTAGGTACCTAACCCAAGAAAACAAAACCACTAATTCAGAAAAGACTTAGGAACCCCTATGTTCATTGCAGCATTATATCCAATAGCCAAGATATGGAAACAACCTAAGTTTCCATCAATGGATGAAAGGATAAAGAAGAGATGGTATATGTATATGTAATAGAATACTACTCAGCCATAAAAAAGAATGAAATCTTGCCATTTGCGACATGAATGGATGTTGGGCGGGTATTATACTAAGTGAAGTAAGTCAGAGGGAGAAAGACAAATGCCTAAGATTTCACTTATATGTGGAATCTAAAGAATAAAACAAACAAACATACAAAATAAAACAAAACCCAGGCTCACAAATACAGAGAACAGATGGTGGTTGCCAGAGGGGAGGGTGGTCGTGGAGGGGGACAAAATGGGTGAAGGGCATCAAGGAGTACAAACGTGCAGTTATAAAATAAATAAGTTATGGGGATGTACTGTACCACACGGGAATACTGTCAATAGTATTGTATTAACTTTGTATGGTGATAGATTGTAACTAGACTTATTGTAGCGATCATTTCACAATGTATACAAATGTCAAATCACTATGTCCTACACCAGAAAGTAACATAAAATTGTATGTCAACTATACCTCAATAAAAATTTATATATAAAATGTACATAATAGGTTTTTGAAATAGCCAAAATAATATACTTTTATCACCAATATGACTTATCATTTTTAATTTGAATTTCCCTTTAGAAAGCTACATTTACCATGTAAAAATCAGAGACTGTTTGCTTGTGATGAATTACATATGTAGAATTAAATACAGCAAAACTCCAACTAGGAAATTACCTGCATGGTTCTAATCCTGACTGCTTTTATTAGACCAGGAAAGGAAGGTTAACTGGTAGGTCAAGGTAAGAAGTAATCATAAATAAATAACTGTGACCAGTGGTGGGAGATGTACCCACCAGGATCCTCTCATTCCAAAAGCTTCTCTCTTTCTACCCCAAGCTGTGCAAACCTATTTATTCCTCCTCCGTCACCACTGCCCAGCAGTGCGAAGGGTGAAATGTAGTAAGGGAAACCCACCATTAGACAGAGGAAACAGGACCTGTGCTACAGAAATTTACAAAGACTTTACAAAGACTGAATTTCAAACACTTGCAGGGTGTTCAACTTTAATACAAAAAAGTGAAAAATCTTGCATGGTACATTTGTGAACCATAAACAAGAACAGGATGCTAAAGAGGATTAGAGAACATCAAAGTAGCAGGATAATGAAACAAATATTGGACTCTGAACAGAACCACATCAGAATCACTGCCATGAACCAAAGGCGCCAAAAACATAGTGAGAAGACAATGACAATTAATACATAACTCGAGGTAATTATATCTGCATTCGATTACCAGTCAACCAGCTATGTATCAGACACTGTCCTAGATGCTGGGGACCCATAACATGAGACATGACCCCTGCTCCCAAGAAACACATATACTAGTGGAGAAACAGATAATGTAAACACAGAATTAAATGCTGTGTGATCACAGCTATAATTTAACATTAATAAAATGAGAGTTGGCATGAATTAACAGTGATGAATATCAGGGATGATGGCTGTGTGTGTTTATGATTATGTACGTTTATTATTAAACATTTATTCATACAGTTCATTCCATGCTGTGGTTTCAGGTTTCAATCATTTTCCAGTAATTTTCTTTGTCAAATTTATGAAGGACACCACTTAAATATCACTTCCCAATATGGTTAAGAGAGCAATCGAATGGATGGATCCAACAGTGACTTCTGACATACACAATGGGACCCAGAGGCGTCCATGTGGGCAACACTCCTCACCACAAGGTCCACTTCTTTTTGTGTGTCTCGTGTTATAAGATCCAGCAAGAAAATAATAACAATTCAGAGTCTAATTTAAGAAGTTGAACAATTTTTGAATCTATAATTTGAGGTATATAATGGGCTGCCAATTATATGGTCAGCATACATGAAAAATGAATTTCAAAGCATCATCACAAAATGTAAGGTGGAAGCATGATGAATTTCATAAGGGGACACATTAGATGCCAAAGCAAGCTTTCAGAAGATGATAATAGCCAAAAAAGACAATCAGAAGCATGTATGTTTATGTTATGGCTTTTTTCTAATTTCCAATGTTTCTTCAAACATTGCAATCATGATTTAGGAAGAACTGTAATAATAGAACAAATCCCCTCCTCTCAATAAACCCAATAAAAATAATATTGCTAAACCGTATCTAGACTGTTTGAAAGGGTACATCTTTTTTATGTCAACACGTTTTCTTAATGTAAGTTGCATAAGGGTTCATGACTGATGTCTTACAGCTATGAGGTGGCAAAAATCACTGTCAAATGAAACTGCTCACTAATTATCTGACCCCAGTATCAGCTCTCCCTGCTTCACACCAGGGTCTATCTAACTCATCTGGTCAACTAAATGCTGAATGTCAGTATCAGAAAAACACAGACTGACTGCAGAGAGAAACCATAATCTTGGAAAAGATAAAAGATGACAGGCCTTGGAACTTCCCCACTCACACATTTACAAGGCATTGGCAGATGAAGGTCTATCAGAGCTAGACCCATTCATGATGGAAGAAAAGAAAAATGACTAGAATGACAATGAGATAGGTGTTTCATAAGAGAACAGTTTCAATACCAAAGGAGTCTCTTGAGAAAATTAATGAAGCATTTGAATATTCTTTCAAAAAAATCTTTTTAAAATACTAGGAAAGTCAAACATGAAATGAAGAATATCATATTGTTTCATCATAGAGTCTTGTCATAAAATGTATGTCCCCACCCACCCCAAAAAAGACTAAGCATTTGATTCACTCTTTTTGAGATTCAAATTATTAACTGAAATAAAAACCTAAATTGTTACATATTAGATAAGCTAAAACAAACTAATAATATAACTTTTCATTTTACCATGATAAAGTCCCAATCAAACTTTCCTCCTCTCTCACTTTTTATAAAATTTTGGTCTCCTTTCTAAGTGGATTCACTTTCAATAGTTGTCTTCCTAAACCACTTAACCTTAAATAACAAGAGCCATCTATAAATCAATTCAACCTCAAGGTAGTAGACAAATTTGTATCTACCAAATCACCTTGTAGAGAGGACAAAAAGAATCAGGTCTCATCACAACCTATGGAAGACTCACACTCATAAAATAACAAGAGAACATTACTTTGAGGTCAATACACTGTCAGACACAAACTTAATCAAATGTAAGCAGCAAAGAGATTCCAAAACCAACAAGAGGTGATTTTAAAATGGTCTTGTAGCACTGTATTTCTCCATGTAAAAAGGTAATCAAGAGGTGTCAAATTTCAATCCTGTTTCTTTTTACTTCCTAAAACACAAAAATTATCCTGATCTTATGTCTTCCAACACCTTCATATATTAATAATTCCCACTCTCTTATTGTGATTTTTTTTCCAGATTTGAGAGATCAGTCCCAAACAGGCCTATCAAGGACATAATGCTGAATAACTAAATGACATAATGTTTACTGATACTCCCTTATCAACCTTCAGTATGACACCAAAGAATTACAGTTATCATGACAATACTATCGATCATCCAAAAGCAGACTAAGAATGAGAATGGTCCTGTTCTAAGAAATGAATCGGTCACTCTGATTAAACAGCTAACAAACTTGTTTCCAAGAACATGGATCGTTGCCCTACAATTACCTTCAGCAGAATATGTGGTGGAATGTTTTAAATGTTGGATAAGATATATGACTGAGATATAATAAATAAAACTAATCAAAGGCAGAACTTCAAATATGAGCAATAAACTACAGATCTTCTGTGGTAGAGTCACTATGTAAACGCTGACCGAAAGCCTAATTTCTACTATCAACTCACTTTTTAAAGGGCAAGCAGAAGACCCAACTTCATGTAAAGAATGTGCTAAATTTGTATCTGAGTGGATATAATATCACATGGTGATAAGGAATATAAACTTTAGAATCAGTCTGCCTATTTTCAAATTAAACTCTGCCCTCTGTTAGTTGTAAGAATTTGGTTAAGTTATATAGCCCTCATTTAAAAAAGCTGTGTCATGGGGATTATAGTACTGGGTTGGCCAAAAAGTTAGTTCGGCTTTTTCCATAACACCTTAAGGGGAAACCCGAATGAACCTTTTGGCCAACCCAATACTTCAGCAAACTTTTAAAAGAGACTCACCAGGATTGCCTACAATGGAAGATCAGCATTTCCCCAAAAGGAAATTGGTTGATGGACAATCAAGGGCCCCTGCCCTCCCCTGAGCAAATGGACCCATGCAAAATTAGTGGAATCTCGGATTTTGATCTTGAATCTTGAATGGAGTAATGTAAGGATGGAAAAAATGACTAGCGCCTATTCATTTTAGCTAGGGCATTGATAAGACCACCAAAGAGCTTCAACTGCCTAGACACCCTTTCGAGTCTGAGAGGGTAGCTTTTCTATTGATTCCATGAGCTACTCAATATCTTTTAATTTTCCTTTTAGTTTCTGTTGCTTGGGACCATATAACCTTAAGTAACATAACCTTTTCAGTAGTTAGGTGCATGAATTAGACAAGTGAAGGGGATTTCTCAAGGGTAACATCTAACGGCTGAACCAAAGCTTTAAAATACTACCTCTTGGGCTTCCCTGGTGGCGCAGTGGTTGAGAGTCCGCCTGCCGATGCAGGGGACACGGGTTCGTGCCCCGGTCCGGGAGGATCCCACGTGCCGCGGAGCGGCTGGGCCCGTGAGCCGTGGCCGCTGAGCCTGCGCGTCCGGAGCCTGCGCTCCGCAACGGGAGAGGCCACAACAGTGAGAAGCCCGTGTACCGCAAAAAAAAAAAAAAAAAAAAAATACTACCTCTTATCTGCAGAGCCTTTTACAGTGTTCAAAGCACTTTCATTTATTTCATTGGCCCCTGTAATAACCCAAACTGTACATCGAAGAGATCTGGTGCTTCATCCCCATATTAAGGGTCCAGACTGGAAACCAAACCTGCACAAAAGCCAGGCTTTTTTCATAATATCATATGATTTGAGAACAATAAATTTCAATCGCTTATTTACTTAAATTCAATATAAAGGAATGTAATGATAATTTAGCAGCACAAAATACCAGAGAGGCAAGTTACCTGAGAGATTTTACTCCCCTTCATTTGATGACTGGGGAAATAAGACCCTAGATAATTAAGTGACATGCTTGAACTAATAATCCACCAGAAGTGGAAATAATGCAAAGTCATGGTATATCAGACTCAGATCCCCATTCAAGAGAATTTTAGTTACTGGAGCAAGAGTGTCAACTCTCAGATAGTCCTAAAAGGTCTGCAGGCACTCCTGGAAGGAGTTAGAGAGCTGTTACCCAACATTAGCTCAAGGCTGCTAACCTCCAAAACTCTTGAAGGAACTCTCTGTTCTGTGACTGTCATGCCATAAGACATCTGTCCTTGGCCTTGTCTTAACCTCACGAGAGTCTCTCTGAACATACATAAAGCTGCCTGTAAGCTGAGCAATAATCCCTGTTAGCAATTCACAGAAAGCCCTAACCACTCCCACTCCCTTCCAGGGCCTGAATTCATCCTATATGGCCGCATCCCTCGCTTTGATTTGTGCACCTTTGGAGACTTACCAGATAGCAGTTCCTCCTAAACTTTCCAGAAGGGACCAGGCCTGAGTACTATAACAGCTTTTCCCCATCTCTCCAAGGTGGTGGACTGAGATGTGAAATCAGGTTCTTATCACAAGCTTCCAGTCAACTGGCTGGACCCTGCTCCAAGCTGCATTCCCTCAAAGTACCCAAACTCCCAAGTCACTGTATGGCTGTGTCTTATGCACTCATTTTCAAACCCTACTCAAGTAGAATTTGCGTTGCCTCTCTTTTTGGAACCCGACCCTCATTTTATCTCCCCTGTGCCCACCGGAACTGTGGTCACATCAGATTTCCTCTCACCAGTCTCCTTTGTCCCCAGGCTCCATTTTTCTCTCCCACTCCAAGTGCTGTAAACCCACCGAGGCTGGTGAGGCTGAAGCACCCACCGCTACAGGCTACAAATGACATTGCATGGACCACACAGCATTCTTCCTTTGAGTAACTGGCCATGAACAGTGGAAGAAATAGCAACACTTTTTAAGGATTCTCCCATTTCTAAAGGAGACTCAATTTTTAGGATATACTGATACCTGAGGAGGAAACAAAATTATGACAGATTCCGTTTCCCTAGAGAACCTAAAAGAGTCTTATAAAAGTTTTATTTTGGTCAAAGGCCTGGCAGAAGTCACTGACAAATCCTGCAATTTAAAACAAGTTTGGTTTTTCTTCTGATGTTTGAGTGACAACAGAATGGCAAAAGCAAACTTTCATCTATTTTTCTCAGCCCAGCAAGACAACTGCCCCCAGGAAAGGAATTATCATCATGAATCAACTGTAAAACACACAACCATTTTAATTGATTGAAATAAGTAGCATTCATGCTGAAATAAGGAGTCACCCTGAACACTTGAAATGAAAGAATATAGATGAGGTGGAAACTAAGTCAGTTAGCATTTTAAAAGATTCATGGCAAAGAATGGATAAATAGGAGCATTCCCTGGGGTCAATGTTTGAGGTTTCTTTGCAAATCTGAATGGATGTAAGGTTATATCTAAATGGAAACCAACATATTGAAGATAAGAAATGAATCAGCCAATTATATAGCCCTAAAGATAAAAGCAATCCCCTTGATTTGTGTGATACAATATTTGGTTGGACATTTTAAATCTTCTTTACACTTTAAAAATATTATCTTAATTGCTTACTTTATAACCATAAGAAATTATCCTAGTTGAAAGCTCTTGATCATCTAAATTAAGTCAATTTAAAGAAAGAATTTTAGTTTATTCTTTATATAGTGCTAAAGTAATATAGGGCTCCAACTCCATGAAATAACTGGGATACAAAATTACCATAGCTGAAAACATATTACAGATTCTGAATATCACTCTTCATTTGCTTTTTTGTCATTTTAAAAAATCTTTGTTTAGCGAATCATGAAACCATAAAATTTTTCATCTTGAATGGACCTTAAAAATCATGTCATGGCCAGTTCCTTCATGTTAGAAATGAAGAAATTCAAACTTAGAGAGACGAAGTGGGCTTAAAATGAAATTCATCATCAAATACCTAACTTAGAGTCTGAAAATAATAATATCACAGCACAGGTTTGGAGCCTTACTCCCCTTCTTTACTCTCTCCAGGACTCAGGCTACGATTACGTACTACTGATCAAAGTTAAGACAGGAGGAAGGTTTGTCATGATGCACAAATACTGAACTACCTAAGCTTATAACACACACAGTTTTGACTGGCTCTACCGTAAAGCTTTCAGGTTGAAGTTAAGTCAATTAACTGCCCCTTTAAAGATATTTAAAAAGGATAATGGGGCTTCCCTGGTGGCGCAGCGGTTGCGCGTCCGCCTGCCGATGCAGGGGAACCGGGTTCGCGCCCCGGTCCGGGAGGATCCCACGTGCCGCGGAGCGGCTGGGCCCGTGAGCCATGGCCGCTGGGCCTGCGCGTCCGGAGCCTGTGCTCCGCAACGGGAGAGGCCATGACAGAGGGAGGCCCGCATACCACAAAAAAAAATAAATAAATAAAAAATAAAAAGGATAATGACAGCACTTTTCAGAAGTAGAGCCCTCTAGCATTACCTAGGAAAATGACCATTTATGGTTCCATCCAATGCCAGTAACTCTACGCACAGTATAAGACATAACAAAACTATTTTAAGCTCAGTTGTTGAGTACAGTGACTGTACCTCCCAGCCTTCAATGTGAGACTGCCACTCCTCTAAAACTTCCAACTTCTCCATCTGCCTCTTGGCCTCGTTGATGTTGGAACAGACGGCTTTCATGGCTTGGAGGGCTTCCATCACTGCTGTGTAGTCACTGTGTTTCCTTGGAGTCCGCTTCAGCAACTCCTGTTTATACACAAAAAACAAACCGCCCTTTGATCTTCAGCTTTCTGGGACAGCAGGTTCAGACTGACCAGGAAATGAAAACTGCAAAGTCCGTGAGAGCCAATTTCAGAAGTGACATCACAAACTCCACCAAATTAAGATCAAAAACAAAAGGCTGAATCAATGAATAAGCATCACCCCCTGCACACTTTGCAGTCAGTTTAATTTTTCCCTCAAAATGATGTTTTTTCAAAAAAACTAAATTAGGCGTCTCCTTTGCAATTGTCAAATATCTCACCTACTGCATGTAATTTTTTTATAAGTTTGAGTTTTGCTCCAAAAGGAGGACATCTTTATATGTTGATTTCATTTTCCTAGAGTCTTTAAAAGAATAGTAAATATTTAAATGAATATGTCCTATAATTTCAAAAACAAATTAAGTTCCTTATTTTCTAATATTTTTTGAGAAACTATAAAAATGTCATAAAGAAAATTTTTAAAATAGTCTTATACTCTAGTAAAATAAACAATTTATAAATTCCACAATACTCCATCATTAAAGGAGGAATTTATGCTGTGTTTGCCAACAACTCAGGTTCATTCTCTGCAATGAACTTCCATATACCCTTCAACAGCTTTCTTTTTGCTTTTATTTTATTTTTATTTTTTTTTTCCATTCAGGATATCAAAACTAGAGTAATCTTTAATCTTATAAAAGGTCTTGTTTAGAAGCACAAAATTAAACATCTTCACCCACTGTCTAGACAGTTGTGACCGCATTACTTTTTAATTAGTCATTTGTTTCTTTACTACAGTTGCCATCATCATGTAATTAAAACAATTACAGAGATCCTGAGGCAAGTCTTTAAAAGAATTTTCTTAATTCTTAACATACAGTGGGAAAATATGCAGTTGTTATACTCTCTTGATGTCTGTTATTGTTGAAAATTCTGCCATAAACTTTGACCCTGCATTCAAAATACTCACACTCTATAGAACACACACCAAAAGAATGCACATTACATCACTCCCAAGATCAGGCTTAAATAGTTATGCTGGATCACAAATCCATAAAGGAGATACGTAGGCTTCTGCAGAGACTCTCAAGTGTAGAATTATTTGTAAATTATGTGAAGTGGCGAAGGCAGCCTGCAGTCTATGTGCCCAGTGGGTATCTCTGGAATTTAGATAATGTGAGACAGCAGGAGAAATGACTAGTAATAATCTCTCAGTTACTTGCTATGAACCTTGTGCTCATTGGCCAACCCAATAATTCCAAGTTCCACAAATAAGACCAACGTATCTTTTCTTGAACACAAGGCCTAATCCCCTAATGTTTTTCTCTGAATAAATAAAACCATTGCAGATTATCCCAGAATACCAGCTCAATTTTTCAGCCAATGGTACAACAAAGAAAACCATCAACACCAATATATCTACTACACAAGTAGTTTTCTCCTGTTTCTTTGTGAAGATAATCTTCCAAAAAAGGGAAAAGATGTCATTCCTCCACTTCTCGAAGATGCTCTGAATCGACCTCTTTCTTCCTAAGCAAGGATATGTCCATGTTCCTATCTGTGAGGTCACCTGAGGTCATCCTTAACCAGAAAGGAGTTGATTTAGAACAACCACTTAACTTGATATATTTCTCTTAATATCACTATCCTTCTGACTCTTAAAACAAAGAAACCCTCGGGATTCCAAAACCAGGACTAGGAATAACTGGAGTGATGAGAACGCATGCAAATCTGAGTAACCAAGTCAGAGGTCTGAAGGGACTCCCAGAAAGACGGGAGTCACATTTGCACCAATCGTCCCATGCCAAAGCTCTGCAGACCTGGACATCCCTGTGCTAGCTTCTCTCTACGTTAGCTAACCAAGCAACTTTAACTTGTTTTTTTAATAAGAAGAAATCCTTTCCAAAGAAAATTTTCACTGAGACCTAATTTATGCAACTGACAAAAGCTGTAGTGAAAAAATGCATTTTAGTTCAAATTCATAACATTTATTTCTCAAAAATTAAATCAGTAAGAACACCAGTTAGTATGTCCATAACATTTCTGAGGTTTTTTTGTGAATTTAGAAGCTAAGAAGTAGTTAATATATTACTATATTAAAAGAATCCAATATACATGAATAATAATGGCTAACATTTATGGAGTACATACTATGCTAAATGATGTGCATAAAACAGCTCAATTAATTATTAGGTACTCCTTTATGTATATGCATACACATGTATACACAGAGATATGCATACATATATACATTCTTTTAGATATATGTTATAATTTCATCACGTCATCATCATCATTTCTGTTTCATAAATAAAGCCCATGACTTTAAGAGGTTAGATTACGAGCTCAGTCGTGCAGCTAGTAAGCAGAATGCATAGGATTTGAACTCAGAACTCAAATGTTCAACCACCACACCAAACTGTCTATTCAGATGCTACATTTCCAAAAAACATCCTTTCCAAAACTGCTGTTCTAATCTATTCATAGACCCTTGCAGTATAAGCAGTAATTAGTATATTATAATATGTTTCTCATAATAAAACTTTTGGTCATTGTAATGAGGCCACGGACCTACTACTGTAAGGCATTTCCTGTTTTCCAGAGGCAGTGTTGCCTTAGCGCTGTCTTTCCACTTTCTATCGTTTATTATCCCATGTGACCCACACCATTCCCTGTAATAATGATTTAAAAACCAGGCTCTGATATTATGTAACTTAGCCTTAACTTCATTAGCATCAAGAAGTCACCAATGTTTGGGGAAATGAAAAAAAAATATACCAACAGCAAATTTACTTAAGATAAGGAACCCTGTAGACAAAGCGCTATATAAACTGGTCATAATGTACTTAATGGGATCTATCTTGAAACTAATGCATTTACGCTGAAGGAAACTCAAACAAGCATATTTTTTACAAAGAGCACTAAAAGTCTGTTTTCCGAGCACATTTGTTTCCCACTCTCTATATAAATTACTGACAAAATAGCTATTTTCCCCAATAACTATATTTGCCTTTTCTTTGGAATGTCACACTATTTAAACGAAAAATTTTTTAAAGATCATCAGCAAAAATATGCAGGTACAAGGGAAATGCAACAATGAAGTAAACACATAAAGTACCTTCAAAAGGAGAGGGTACTTGCATATTCTCTGTATTGGTGTTACTAAGTATCCTTCCAGGGGGACATCTGTGTTCTTCCGTCCTCCAAGTAGCATGCAGTTCTGGGGTGGAAATAAAGACAATTATGTACATTTTTAAGCCTGAGGTGGTGAAACTTTCTTCTATCATAAACTTTTCTGCTGAAAACCTGTGAAAGCATGTCTCTATATTAGCTTCTCTCTCTGAGAAAAGCACATTCAGTCACAAAGAAAGTTTACAGGAGAGAAAGGAAATACTTTTGCCTTTCAGATTAGTTAGCAACCAAAATGTGTTTTGAATCTTTATCTTGAAAATGAATTCACATATATTCACCTGAGTATGAAGTCTGAGGAAAAAGAAAGAGACAGAGATGGAGGAATGAATTACTGGATAGATGGGTGGATGGATGGATGGATGTACTGATGGAAGAATGTACTGACGGATGAATAAACAGATGCACACATACGTGCATACATCCTGCTTATAGGGGAGGTCACGTGGTGTTGCAGAAGATCAGGACTAAGGACAACTGGGTTCTACACACGCTCTGCCACTGGCTAGTGATGCAACTTGGACTGATTTCAAAATTCTAATTTTCCTCTCTGTACAACTGGCCTGTTTTAATCCAGTGATCTCTAAGTCACTTCGAGCTATAATACCTCACCAATGACACTGGCCAGGCAGTCTCAGGGAACGATGTCAGATATAATCTCCACAGAGCCAAGATGGAAGGAGAAAACTCAAAATCAGCAATCACCGTGAGATGAAATAGAAGCAGCTTCCATTTACTGAAAGTGATGGTCAAGAGAATCGACTCTGATAAATACAGGCTTGATCCTCTGAAGCGCCAGGTCTTTATTTTGTGGTTTAAGCAGCAATGCAAAAAAAAATTAAAGATTTTAAAAGCAATTTTTAATTAAAAAAATTTAAAAAACAGATTTTTTTCTTTGGCCCCGCCACGCGGTTTGTGGGATCTTAGTTCTCTGACCGGGATCGAACCCAGGCCCTCGGCAGTGAAAGCTCCAAGTCCTAACTACTGGACCGCCAGGGAATTCCCTAAAATAACAGACTGGAAACTTGTGTCAAAACCTGTTTCTGCAGTGCCTATCAGGGTGACTGGCACAGAGGAAGCCGATAATAAATATTTAATTAAGGAAGAAAAGAGCTCTTCAAACATCACACTGATAATTTATAACCTTTATACCACTATTTTTTAAAATACTGTCCTACATTCCTTGAGAGGAGAGACCGAGTGCTGAGTGGGAAAGGAAGCAAAAGGAAGGGTGATGGAAGCAGACCAGCCCCCCACTGCCCTGAGCAACCGAGTTCAGCTCCAATTTGTTCAACCAACTCGGCAAAACCAGCACCATCACTTTCACTTCACCAGAAACCTTAGAAGACACAGCAGCAAAGAAGTGTCTCATTCAAACATGCTCTTTGGGGGTTTCAACCCGTATTGCAATCAGGTCATCAAAATACTCTTTCCACCTGTGTATGGTACTGTCCCCAGAGGAATCCTATGTAACACAACTATCTACATCCCATTCTATTTCCAGTGATGTTTCAGTGTCCCCGTATGAGTGAGCACCCCTTATAAATGCGGCCACCCCCTCTACCTAGCCCTGGGCTGAAGGAACACATGACTGTCTAACCCACTTTTATTTCCTTGTCTATTCGTACTGTATGGATTACAAACTCTCTTCATAACAGCCACTTTATTTCCTTTTTAACTTTCATTGGAGTATAGTTGATTTACAATGTTGTGTTAGTTTCTGCTGTACAGCAAAGTGAATCAGTTGTACATATACATGTATCCACTCTTTTCTAGATTCTTTTCGCGTATAGGTCATTACAGAGTATCGAGTAGAGTTCCCTGTGCTATACAGCAGGTCCTTATTAGACTGGCTTATGAGAGCCAGCTTACTCCTTATGTAGACAGAAAGAATGTTTCCTAAATAAGCTGCTAGAGATTCCACTGATCCTAAAAACTTACTCAGGTGACAGGATACGCAAGTACCCAAAAATATAATATCATCACCCCAAATCTGTAAATCCTTAATGTTTTTTTCAAAGGGTGATTGTTATTAACCCCATTTTATGAGTAAGGAAAATGACATCAGAGATGTAATGAATTTCCTCAAGTCATCCAGTTAATTCGTGGCCACTTAGTGCCAAGGCAAGAACTATAAAAGCCAGGGTCTTCCTACCAGACTATGCTGTAGGATCTTGTAAAAAAAACCAGCACTCTGGACTTGAGACATTTAGTGGAGAGCCAGCTCTGCTGAGAACAGAGTGCCCTCAGTGAGAGAGCAAAGTTCTGATAGTTCACAGAGCGCCCCATCGGTCCAGAGCACAGGAACTTCCTCTGGCCATGGCAGAGAGAAGAGATGAGTAAATTCTCTTCCCCAAAACAACTGTTATACTGAGCAAAATTGTAAAAAACAACAATTTCAGGGCTCTGGTAATCAACTGAAGTCAAACAACAAACTGAGAAATGTGTATTCATGAAAAACTGCTGATTCAGGTAAGAACAGGGGAGTTGGTGGCATTCTTGCCTGGGTTCGTCCCATCCTCCCCCTACATGCCCCCAGCCCCAGGGCCATCCTCAGCTCATCCTGCATGGTAGCCCTGTCACAGTAGCACTGGCCCTGCAAACCTGCTACCAGAGGGGACTGCAGAGGGCAAAAATCCCACACCCAGGAGTGTTGTCAATAAAATTAGCACTCTGCCCAAGAAAAATGGGGAACGCTCACATTTCTGCTAGCCTGAGACTGCAGTCCTGCTAGGGGCAAATGTCAGACTATGCACATGCAGAGAGGACCTGAGACGGCCCCATGAGAAGAAAACCCCAGATCTGACTTGAAAACTGCCTGCCCTGTGAAAGTGTTGCCCGCGACACTCACACACAGACAGACCCACAAATCGTATGGATTAGGATGTTCGATCACCTCTTTCAAATCCCCAGCTGACCACTAAGTTAACCAGTCAGAGGAGTGACCCCTAAAAAGAAAGGCTAAGTTATAAAACAAAACCTGAGCAGACACAGCAGCAGCCGTGTATACAAAGGACACAGATTCTCAAATTAAATCGAGGCAAGTTCCTGAAAACAAAACAAACAAAAAACAATAACCAACCTGAGGGAAACAAACTTCCTAAGTTAAGACGCATATTGTAGTCCCTAGAGCAATTACAAAAAAAAAAACCTAAACATAAACTTACTCTGATCCAGCAATTCTACTCTTAGTATTTACCCAAGAGAATGAAAATGTATGTCCCCACACAGACTTGTACATGAATATTCATAACAGCATTCTTCAGAATTGCCCAAACTTGACATTTCCTGACTTTACTAAGAAATCTCTCTCTCTGAAATGACATCTCATATGTAGGATCTTCAAGGTCCATCATTATCATAGTCAATTGTTGACCCAATGTTCATAAACTGGCAAATGGATAAACAAAATACAACAAAATACAATGGAATATTATCCAGCAATAAAAATGAATAGAATGTGGATACATGCTACAACAAGGATGAACCTCACAATCATTTTACTCAGTAAAAGAAGCCAGGCATAAAAAGATTATATTGTACAAATCCATTTATATGAAGTCTCCACAAAAGGCAAACCTATAGAGATAGAAAGCAAATCAATGATTGCCTGGAGGTAAGGGTGCGAGTGGAAAAGAGCTATAAGTGGGCATTTTATTTTCCATTTTAAATGAGCTGATCCAGGCTCTAAAACTGGATCGTGGAGATGTCTGTTCCACTCCACAATTCGTTAAATATCACTGAATTCTATTTACAGTGTGGTTCTCACTGGCAATTACAATGTCCAAGAAACCGCCAAACTATGCATTTATTTGTACCATCCTGAAGAAATTAAATACAGATTCTTGCTCTTTTTATGAACACTGAATATGGAATGTATGTAGGAGAAAAGTCAGTCTTGAAAATTCTTTTCTACCATCCCCATGATGCATTTCCTTCCTGTCACTGCCCTACTTAGAGCTCTCTTAGCAGAAGTAAATGAAGCTCTAGGGAGCTGAGGGATATAAAAGCAACTGTGAACTCTGGCATAAATGTCTTCTCTCACTAAGAACCTGTGGTTTCACAACTCATAATCAACCAGGAGAGGGCATGACAGTGTTTCCCCATAAACAAGCTTCTCCCAAGTCTCACTTCTTTTCATTTCGTTCATTTCGTGCGTGTGTGTGTGTGTGTGTGTGTGTGTGTGTGTGTGTGTGTGATTTTAAGAGCATATATATATAGAAATATAGTTGATTTACAGTCTCACTTCTTACATTTCTCAAATGACTCTGTAGCTTCCTAGCAGGGATATGTTAAAAACTGATGTCATACAAGCAGTTTTTACACCACACGGATGCTATTCCTTGGCTCTTAGTGGGCCTGTCAACAAATAACAGCATACGGTGATACATGAATATATATACTTACCAAAAGAAATGTCCGGATTGTTCTTATTTTGTTAAGTTCAAAAAGCAATTTCTGTGCCTTCTCATGATTACTACAATATTCGTCGTAGATACGAAACTTGTCTTTCTGTGAATTCAAGTAAGAATAAGTTAGAGTCCTTTTATTAGCCATTTTGAAATATTAAGTGTGATGTTTACGAACAAACTTTATTAAGTGTTTACTATGTTTCAAGAGCTATACTATGTGTATATATAAGTATGTTTAATTTATTTTCCCTGATCCATGAAGAATGGTCTAGGAGAGGAGATAGACTTATAATTACAATCCAATATGATGTATGCAATAAAAATTAAATGAACGACGTGGTAGCAGATTACAGAGAAGAGAGTACTTAGCTTTGCTGGGAGGATTCAGACACAGCTTTAAAAAAGATGTCATACGTGGGCAAGATACAGAGACATGAATCCATGATTCCCTAGCAGGGAGAGGGAAGAAAGTATTTTTGGTGGAGGGAAAAGCATGTGCCAGATCATAGAGCAATAGGACATAGTACCCTGCAGGTCATATGCACCAATCTGGACAGTTGTGTTTAAGAAGAACACTGACAAAGTGCAGAATAGTCAGCAATAAGCGACTGAGATAATGACAGACCCTGAAGATATGACATCTGAGAGGTCATCTCAGAGAGAGATATTTGTTAGTATATAAAAGTAAGGGAATGGTAGCTACTTTCAAATAGCTGTCCTATTTATTGTAAAG
This sequence comes from Physeter macrocephalus, assembly GCF_002837175.3. Lineage (NCBI taxonomy): Eukaryota > Metazoa > Chordata > Mammalia > Artiodactyla > Physeteridae > Physeter > Physeter macrocephalus. The sequence goes on from NC_041228.1 coordinate 67,526,664, forward strand.
GATTTACAACTCTTTGTAGCTCCAAAACACAATACTAGGACCACTGGGTGGAAATCGCAAGGGTCATGATGGGCAGTGATAGGCAGATCCAGGATTAATATAGAGATTTTCTAACAATTAGAGCTGTGACTAAAAGTGATCAAGTAAAAACAAGATCAACAACCTTCATAGATGCTATAGAAGGGATTCTTTCATAAAAGGAGAAATTTCACACCATCTTGATCTCTAAAGCTCCCTTCCCATCTGGAAGATTTTCTCCAAGTATCTATGATCAATATCTATCAAATATCCCAGTAAAATATCCCAGTAAAAGAGGCAGACACAGAAAATGTAGTGACTGAATAGTAGAACAGAAGTGTGTCCTCTAAAATTTCAAAGACATGGATTTAGAAACACTGAGTGCTATTTTATACAGCCAGTAGAAAATGTATTGAATTACTTATTTCAAGAGATGGGAGAAACCAGAAGAAAACAAACTTCAGAAATAGTTCAACTAAATTCATGGCTGACAGATTCATAGTGTGTTACTGAGGAAATGGATGTCAGGGTGCAAGATTCCCATGTGCAGCCCGGCACTGAGATAGCAACTACTCCAGCTGGCAGGAGATGTGCATTCTTTCATGAAAGGGAACAGTCTGGATTAAGTGGATACAAACACACGTGGCTTATCGTTTTGCCCAACGAAAGCCTGATCTTCCTATACCCAAGGAGTCTCTCCCTTTAATATAATTACTTTTGTGGAATATTTTCTGATTCTAAAAATAACATTTACAGAGTCTGCTCACCACATACAGAAATATAGATCTAGAAACTCCATATCATTACTTTATAAAAGACTGGAAATCAAAAATAAACGAAAATTGATTTCTATGACAAAACATTCCTATACATTTTTAAATAAAACACTAATTGCATAGCATTTTGATAAGTAAATGGATTCAAATTGGTATTCTGAAAATTAGCATCAGCAGAGAGGTAGAAATAGCAGCATAATTTTTCTTTTGTCAGTATGAATGCCCTTTAGTTCTGAAAAGGATTTTCACCATACAGGTGGCTTTTTACCTTGCAAATCGATTGCATAAATAATTTCAGCTATCATGTGCAAAAGGATGAAAATGATCATACAAGCACGACATATAATTTGAAATAACCAAGTACTGGCTTCTTCTTCGGCACTGTTCAGTACAAGCCTCTGAGAAAAATTCAGATGCAGGCATATGTGTACCTAGAGGGACCAGGTCTGTTCACCTCCAGGTTAGTCACAAGTCGATTAACAAGGGAATGTTCTGACTAATAAAAGGCTCATCATACCATTGTAAAAGTAAGGATTTTCTGCTTCAAAAGAGAAATGCTCTATGTTTGAGGGGAACATAAAAATCCATTCATTATGAAACAGCCTGAATATTCATTAGAATTCAAAGCTACAGAGGATGCAGAAAACTAACTCGCTGGGAAAAAGAAAAGTCTGTTTATTCTTCACTGAATAAAATGGATGATGTGAGGCCCTCTCCCCTTTTCTGGCTCTAAGTGGAAGATTTCATTGGCCTTAAAAGACCCCAAACTTTTGGTGTCAGATTTTACTTCTAATGCTGAATTCCCACATACTACTGTGCCAAAAGTGAAACTTTAAATTTTAGGGCGAAAAGCTTTTAAAGTAAACAGAAATTGATCCTACAAAGTGAAGAAAGCAGGTTCCCACTTCTTGCTGAGCATTAGGTTCTGGATGTAAGCATTCTTCCACGACTTTTAAGAATTCTTTATGTACGGCAAGGATATCTTCAATGTTTGAGAACAGCATCTGTAAATAAATGTGTAAGTGCAATAGTGAAGCAAGTTTTTAAAAAATTCTACGGGAGTAGAGTATTTTCTCTCCAAGTTGAAAACGTCAGTGGAGAGCTGTCCTTCCCAACCCCGCGGCTGGCAGAGCACCCATTCTGTCTGGACATCCTCTCCCCTCCCACACAATTCTGGGAACCGGGAACCTAGTCCCGGCTCTCGGGACAATTCTGAGCAACTGAATCCAAGCACGGTCGTTGCCCCACCCCACTAAGGACAGCGGACTGCAGGTAAAACAGCGCGGGCAGATTTGCTGGCAGGCTTTGGGGGAAGGGCTTCTTTGCCCAAAGAAGTCCCTGCTATGGGAATCAAAGTACCTTCATGTCCCTTTGAGTAACAGGTGTCTTTTGCTTGCAACCAAAAGCACCCAAACTAAAACACTCCATGGTAAGGAGAATGTAAACGTTACTATTGAATTTAATGGGAAACAGTCAGACGTGCCTATAAAATCCTTGGGAATTGTTTATTTTCCGTAAAATAAAACAGCAACTTGGCATCCAAAATAAATATCAATGATGATTTATACAATTTCATTGAATAATGACTATACCACAATTAATTTTCATTTACCATCCCCCTCTTTTTTCCCCAAAACTCTTCACAATTTTCCTTCCCTACAGTTTAAAAGGAAATGCTTATACATTTGTGAGCTGAAGATACTGTGTGGACTTTTTCTGCCCCCAGTGGACCACCCAAATCGTTTGCTCTCCAGGGATCAGAGACTGGAAGCCGCATTTGCCCACATCCTGCCCCCCCCAGGCCCTCTAGCAATCCCCTCACATGGTTCAGCTCTTTCCCCCTCAAGAGACCTGAAGGCTCTTGGACTTGGGGTTATTTTTTTCCTCCTTTCAAACGTTTCCAAGGTCTTGGCAAAAATTTCTCTCTGTCTTCTACACCATCCTCATAACCCCCGTTTCTTTTCCCAAACCCTAGTTTCCCTTTTTCTCATTGTTGGCCAAACAATGACTGGTGACTGGCACAGAACTTATCCCGGAAGTGGAGACAAGTTGACGAGCCCTGAGGCAACATCCCACTGGTAAAATTTCATCTGAGGGGACCTTGTGCTGGGGTCCAGGGCACCTCCTCACCTTCACCGTTTCTTCTGTTACATTTTTGTCAAGTTTCGACGCAGCGCACTGGTTCATCCGGTGTAAGAATGCCTGCAGGAAGCAGGAAAAGATACTATGAAGGCAACGTTGGACTAATCAAATAACTGAGTGTTGATCTGAATTAATTGTTTTTTATAAGAAACCAAAGTTTAAAAATCCAATAACTATCGAGTGTAACAGTTTTGTTGTAAAAGGCAGAAATCTTGTGCGTTGCTTCTCCTACCTGGGAATTATATTTCCTTTATAGGTTTGGAGCAGGACCAAAAGTAATCACGTAGATATGAATTAAACGTATCCACCAAGATCTCAAAGTTCTGCGGTAAAACACACAGAATCAAATGTTTCCTAAACTTCTAAGTCTTGTGAAGCACACAAGACCAAAATCTAGCCAAATATGGGATCTGTAATACAAACAAATGGGCCAGAAATTCTAAAGGGAGCCCTTTAGAAGTGAGAGAAATTGAGGAAGTGAGGGAGGAAGGGAGAAAGAAAGGGACCTTCAAGAAGGAATGGAAGAATTTCCCATCTCCTCTTGCCCCATTCAAGTTTTAGGAAGCCAGAATTTGTATTTCTGGAAACAGGTCTGAGCTCTCCACAGCCCTATGGTTGGCAAATGAGTTCATTTGTATTTCAAAGATCTGGACTCTTCCTGATGGTCATTAAGACCATGACTAAATAAGCTATTATTTTAGCAAAGAAAAAAAGGATAAAAAGAGTTATTTATACTGAGCCTTAAAAGAGAAAGTTTAGAAGGAAAAAAAGACGAGACTTTCTATCCAGCAAATACAAGACGTTGTCCTCAAGACAACGTCCACTAACTACCTAGTGACCACGTGAGACCATCCCTTCCCTTGTCTGTCTTAAGAACTCCAGCCACTACCTGCCAAGTCAGGGCACATAGAAGCTTGAAGGAATCTCAAGATACTGCATCAAACAAATGAAAATTTATGTAAGAATTTCATTTAAAAAAAAAAAAGAAGTTCATTTTTGACATGCTATATTTACAAAGATTTAAAAGATTAACAAAACCCAGGATTGTGCATAATATTCCAAAATTATCACCCTCAAGACATTGCTAATAACAGTATAAAATGGCACAACACTTCTGAGGACAACTTACAATATACCTCAAACTTTTAAGTGGGCATTCCATTTAATTTAAGTAGTAATTCTACTTCTAGGAATTTATCCTAAGAAAATATTCAGACAAGGGGTTTCAGTGTATTGATTACAAAAGTGGAAACCACCTAAATGCCCATAGTTAATGGGATCATTTAATATATTATGGTACATGCAAACTACAGAATACTGTGCAAAAGTATAATCATAAATGGAATGGGATGAAAATTATATATACATATGTGTGTATACAGCAAATGTCTATAAAATACTGTTTGGCGAAAAAAATTACTAAACAGCATACTGGATGTGCACATACCCATACATACACACTTTCGTGTATATATACATATATATATATATACACACACACACAACTGTATATGTGTGTATATATACGTATATATTATATATATGAATATTACACATGTATATAATATATACATATATACACATGTGTAATGTCAGTGTGCATTCATACTAAGAAAAAATATGTAGCATATACCAAAATGCAAAGTGATTACCTCCAGGTGATAGGAAGATGACCTTTGTACACTTTCTTATTGTCAAAATATCTGGCTGTGTGCATGTTGTAACTTTTGTAAAGAAAAATAACAAAATTATTTAAAGGAAACAAAACAAATGGGCCACAGATCTCACTCCTAGCTTTAGCTTCAGCACCATCTTGATTCCTGATTCAATGGGTTCACGTTTCAGATTCCATAGCTACAAAGCCATATCAGTACTGACAGCCTCAAATGAATGAAAGAATTCAGCTGAATTAAATAAAATGAATATGAAAGTACTGGATGTCACCTTAACTTTTTTATTGGAAACGTGATACAATCTTTTGAAATAGTATCTGAAGTTAGGTATAATTGGCAATGGAGAGAGATTTTCGAATTTTCTGACCTTAAGTGCCTATTTTATTTAGTGTGAGTCTAATTTTTAATTTTAGTTTTGTTTTTCTTGAATAGATTTCCATATACCTATACTAAAAATGCTCCTTAGCTCTTTCCGTTTAGTCTTAAAACAGCACGGTCGCTTTGGTTGCTGAGTTTACATTTCATATTAACCACATAGAAAACAACCTCTCGTGCAAGCAAAACTTAAACTTCACTTCTACATGTATAAACCTTATCTTCATAAACTGAACTCAGTCACATTCTGAAACCAACAAATTGAAGACAGAAGGTAGTGAAAATGAATCAAACGATGAGGTAGAAGGAAACATACAAGCTAATAAAGTAAACTCTATCTGACTTTTTATCTTCAATCCTCCGTGACAAAGTTACTACGGAACTTTTTGTTTAACTGCATATGAAAGAAAACCTGGAACTTCTTAGCATTTCTAACCAAGCATTTATTTTTCCCAAGAGCCTCATTTTATACAACAGTGAAGGCAGATTTAAGACAGTTTGCTCAGAGGGCAAAATCATGAAAACCGTTTGACATTTTTTACAAAATGTGTAAGTCTTCCTCTCTGAAGATAAACAACGTGTTCTCAGAATCATCGTTTAACAACCAGAATCTACAGAGTCCTTTCAGACTTTGGTAAACTGGGGCATTTAATCTTTCTCCTATCAATCAAGGAAGCATTAATACCCTAGTCACAAAAACACATGAGATTTAATATGTTGTTTTATCTCTGTATTCATTCATTCTCCCTGGTTCAGAATTTCATCAGAATTAGATCATCTTCATTCTGATACAAATATATGGAAAATAAGTACCAGAAAATGGCTTTTAATGCCAGTGGTTCTCAAACTTTTCACTGTGTATAAGACTTGGAGAGTTTCTTCCAAATGCAGATTCTCCAGCCCTGTCCCCAGAAGGTCTGATTCAGCAGATTGGTTTAGGACCCAGAAATCTGCATTTTGAGCAAGTTCCCTAATACACTTGGTCCAGAGACCACAGTCTGATGATCTTTATGTTTATTCTTCCAAAGACTAAAGAAACAGACTGTGAAACAAATAAGTAAGACTCAATGGGAAAAACGGATTCACTTATTTCACCTTGACTTTCAACTCCAGGTCATACCCCCTCTATGTACCCTCTCACTCAGCCACTTGGGGTTCCTGATACCTCACCAGAGGACCCTCCCCCAAACAATGAAAATCACAATCTGGGCTGCATAAATAGGTGATAATAATCTCTGAAGGCTCCTGAGATGCAGGGACAGGTGAGCCAGGTAAGACAGCCTAGGTCACCTTTGGAGGAAGGGAGGCTCGCAGGGGCCCCTCCCTGCACCTCCAGCTTGCAGGTGTGTAATTAGCACAGCACACACTCAGCAAACCAGGGCTCCCCTGACAATGCTGCACAGTGTATTCCCAGATATCACTCTAGTTGTGGGCTGCTTTCTTCCCATTCAGAGAGCTCTCCTCACCTCTTCAATTTGCTCTACGTTGTTTTCCTCTCAACAAGAGTTTGATAAAATGTATTAAAGTGATACATTAGTTAAAGTTTGAGAAAGCTAAAAGTGCCACAAGTTTGCTACCAAGAAATCAAAAGAAGGAAGAAAACTCTTTCAGATATAATAGGGAGATGACAGCAATCCCCTTTGGCTTTGTCTGTCCATCTGGGCCACTGCCAGCTCAAAAGTAAAGTCCATGATGAGTTTTATTCTCAGAATGCATTTGCTTATCTTATAATTTCAGGGTACTAAATGATAATCTTTCTCAACTCATTTTTGTCCTTCCCACTCTTTACATCAGTCAGGCACACACAGATCACTCTCAAATATCGCACAGATTTTAACAGTTCGCACTTTTAATTCTAGATACCTGATGCCAATCTGAATTTCATATCATACAGGGGTTAAACCTTATTACTCTTATAAATATTCTACATTCAGAATGATTTTAGCAGCAACCTGTCACCTTGAAACTGTGGCTATTTAATATCAACAGAGATGGATAAATTTTACATATGAAGGATTTAAGAGGAGCTGCACTATTGCGGAAAAAGTGTACTCATTTCATGAAAATACGTGGAAAAAATAAGAGTAAATATTTTCCTTTTACCTCTTGAACTTTAAAACAATATTATGACATCAAAATTCTTTGGAAAACAGTGTTTTGTTTTGTTTTCCTGAGAAAAAAACAAAGTCCTATTAAGTGAAAAAGGCTTGTCATTTGAGTTTGCCTTGAATACCTGGTTGATCGTGGCACCATTTTATTGGAATGGAGAAGTCAAAATGAGGAGTAATTGTTGGAGTGGGAGGCTCAACTTGTCCTGGCCGTGTTGAATTTGAGATGCCTACTGGACACCAATGTAGAGATCTCAAGTAGGGAGGTAGCTGTACTGATCTTGGTTTCTGAGGTGAGTTCGAGGCTGAAGTTAAAGAGTTGAGTGCCCCTGGCACAAAGACATAACTCAGGGAAAGTGTTCATAACTCAGGGAAAAGAGAAGAGACAGCTGGCCCCAGTTCATTGGAGAAAGTATATAGATAGAGAAGAAAAAAAAGCCCCAGGACATAACCTTGGGGGCACTCCAACATTTACAGGTCAAGCAGAAGAAGAGAAACCAAAGAAGCCAGTAAGGTAGGAAGGAGAAAAACCAGGAGAGTATAGTGTCACAAAAGCCAACAGAGAGAGGGCTTCAAAAAAGGAGTGGTCAATTGCTTAAACAGTGCTGAGAATTCAGGTAAGGTACAAACAGATATATGACTTGACAACACAAGGTCGGTCACTGGTGATCTTGACCATGGCACTTCCAAATGAATGGATAGAAGGAGAAATGGAAAATAGAAAGATGGAGTCTATAACCACAAAAAACATTTAAAAGTTTTTAAAGTTTTGCTGAGAGCCCTCTCTCAGAGAGGGCTCCATATCTCAGAGATATGGAGGTGAATTTAGAACAAGGAACAGTTTATTTTTTAAGCTAGAAAATACTAGCTCAATTCATCATTCGAGTTACGTTTTATGTTCCCTTATTATACTTTTGGCAAATCCTTCATGAATTCTCCAGTCCACTGGATCTCACTTTTTCTTGAACACCCATTGAGTCCCAATTTTTTGAGTAGAACTCCTTTATTTAACATGAAAAAAAGTAATAGACATGCATATTGCGGTGTTAAGGTCTGTAAATTTAAATACATATTAACTATTAACCACTAAACAAAATTCAATGATAGGCATTGTTCTTGGCAGTGGTTCTTAAACATTTTAATCTCAGGACTCCTTTACACTCTTAAAAATTACGGAGAACCACAAAGAGCTTTTATTTATGTGTATTATATCTATCAATATTTAATATGTTAGCAACTAAAATGCTAACAAATGCTTCAATGCATTGTGATATATTGTTTGGAAACGTATTTTCAATGATAGTTGGAAAAGGGAAAAATATGTTCATTGCTATAACATTTTCAGTGAGTTGTGAATATTCTTCTTTAATACAACAACAAAATTCAATAAGTGGTAGTTTCTTAAAGGTAGTCATGATGTGGAATTTGAAACCGTATCAGTGAACTTTTCATACTCTGTTACCTTAAAACCCATTGACCTATCTTGGAATTTGAAGAGACCTTTTATCCATGTTTGGTGTTGTACATTTTTTAATAGTGATTCACTAAGAGTTATGCATATCTTCCAAGTATTAACACATTTCATTATTCAATATTAAAAAAACACATCACATTAGTTAATATCAGTATATCCAACTCATTAGAAAAGTCTTTAAGTATAAGGAAGCTGCCAAGCTCACAGTGATAGACATAAATTTTCCAAACTCTAAATTCACTTGAATTTATCACCATAAGCAAATACTACCAGTTTTTTTTCTTGCAATGACAGGCTCACTTCATTCTTTTTTGAGAAAATATCTTCCAAATACCCAAATACCCCAAATCTGAAACCACAGTTCATCCCACAGCTGCTGTTTCAAGTAAATATGATGTTCCATAGCAACTCAAACAATCACACCCAGTCTTTGCCTGGAGACAACCATAACACTCGCATACGCAGCAAAGTACCTAGCTATATCTCCCAACTCATCTCACAGAATATTAAACAGATGTGCTTAAGAGTCAAGATTTAATAAAATTAATAATTTTTACAGCTTTATCCAGAACATTCTTCAATGCAACCTTTATTCCCAACCACCCACACGAGTGGGTGACAGTATACAGTGACAACTAGTACACTTTGGTGCCACTGCATTGACTCACGCTAAAGCACCAGCAGCTTTACACATCATTGCTTTGCACCATTAGTGCAAACATCAACACACAAACAGGTGAAAACAGAATTACAACTTATCAGATCACAAACGCCTGAGCTGAAATGTTTGCCAGAAGCAGTACAGGTTAGGAAATCCTGAACGGTAACTGACAAATTATTGAAGGCTCAGTATGGACAAGTCTGAGGATTAAAACTCCAGGGGGACACAGTCAAAGGAGGGAGGGGAGGGCTCACACTTTTGTGAGTTTTACCTCCAGGAGCTTTACCAGTTTCTCACAGTGAATATCAGAGTGAAATCTTCTCCTATGCCCCTAGAGGGAGGGGAAAAGTAACCATTTTGAAATACATCAGAGCATTCTGTTCTTCCTAATGAGGCCTGCTCAAGAGGAAACTATTTTACCAGAGTCTACACTATTGGGGTTATAGCAGAGCCTAATTGAACTGTGGGAAGAGAAATGCTGACTCCTGCCTGCTCTAGTCTTCCAGATGGGAAAAGAAAGATACTCAACCCTAACTTACACTTACCAACTTTTTCCATATAAGGAGGGGGGACTACTGAGAAAAAACTGGTGAAGTTCACAGCTCAGGGACACAGGCTCACCAAAAGACTTAATCATAAGACTACAGAACACTTCCCATCCCTCCACATCTTACTTACCACACACTAAAGGCCTATTTACCAGAGTTCCTTTCACACAGTACATCATGTCTGGCTTTCAACCAAAAACTACAAGGCATACTAAAATACAAAAAAAGCAGATAGAAAAGACAGAGGAAGCATCAGAACCATACTCAGATATGGCAGAGATGTTGGAGTTATCAGACCAGGAATTTCAAACAACTAGGAGTAATATGCTAAGAGTTCTGCTGAAAAAAGTAGACAACATGCAAGAACAGATGGACAATGAAAGCAGAGAGATGGAAATTTTAAGAAAGGATCAAAAAGAAATCCTAGAGATTTTTTTTAAAACTATAACATAAATGAAGAATGCCTTTGATGGGCTCATTAGGAGACTCGAGTAAAGAATCACTGACTTTGCGGATATGGCAACAGAAACTTCCAAAACTTAAAAGCAAAGGAAAAAAAAAAAAAGACTGAAAGCAATGGGATAGAATATCCAAAAACTCCACAGTTCTCCAAAATGACACAAGGTATAATATATGCATAATGGGAATAACAGAAGGAAAAGAGAGATGAGAGAACAGAAGAAATATTCAAACAATAATGACCAAGAATTTCCCCAAATTCATGTCAGATACCAAACCACAGATTCAGGAAAGTCAGAATACCAAACAAGATAAATGCCCCCCAAACCCCACAATTAGACATATATTCAAACTGAAAAAAAATCAAAGATTAAAAGAAAATCTTGAAAGAGCCAGAGGAAAAGAAACACCTTACTTACAGAGAAACAAAGAAAAGAATTACATTTGACTTTTCCTCAGAAACCATGCCAGCAAGAAGAGAATGGAGAGAAATATTTAAAGTGTTGGGATTAAAAAAATCACCAACCTAGAATTCTGTACCCTGTGAAACTATACTTCAAAAGTGAAGGGGAAATAAAAACTCTCAGACAAACAAACATGGAGTGGTAGACCTGTCTTGCAAGAAAGAGTAAATGTTCTTAAATCAGAAGGCAAATGATATGGGTCAAAAATTTGGATGGGGCTTCCCTGGTGGCGCAGTGGTTGAGAGTTCGCCTGCCGATGCAGGGGACACGGGTTCGTGCCCCGGTCCGGGAAGATCCCACATGCTGCGAAGCGGCTGGCCCGTGAGCCATGGCCACTGAGCCTGTGCATCCGGAGCCTGTGCTCCACAATGGGAGAGGCCACAACAGTGAGAGGCCGGTGTACCACAAAAAAAAAAAAACCCAATCCAAAAATGGGCAGAAGACCTAAAAAGACATTTCTCCAAAGAAGATATACAGATTGCCA
>NC_041228.1:67537920-67546792 GCF_002837175.3 Physeter macrocephalus
CTGGTGAACCACAAAAAAAAAAAAAAAAAAAAAAAAAAAAAAAAAAGAATAAAAATTTGGATGTATGTAAAAAAAGAAGAAAAAATCAGACAGAAGGACTAAATGAAGGGAAAATAGAAATTTTTATTTTTCTTATTCTAAATTGATCTAAAAGATAAAAGTTTGTTGAAAAGAAAAACAGCAACAATGTATTCAATTATGTGTGTATATATGTGTATACATACACATGCTTATGTATTCTTATGTACAAGTGACATGAATGACAGCAATGATACAAGGAAGAAGAGGGAGGTATTAGGAATATTTTGTTATTATAAGGTACTTGCACTACCCATGAAGAGTTATAGTTTTATTTGAAGGTGTACTTGAATCACTTGTAAAAGCATATTGCAAACTCTACGGCAACCACTAAAAAAAAAGTTTAAAAAGAAGTATAATTGATATACTAAGAAAAGAGAGAAAATGGAAACAATAAGATGCTCAATTAAAGCCACAGAAAGAATGGAAGACAAAAACAGAAAAAAGGGGCAATAAATAGAAAACAGTAACAAATATGGGAGATATTAATCCAACTATATCAAGAATCACACTGAATGTCAAGGGTCTAATACACCAATTAAAAGAGGTTGTCACAGTGGATCAAAATACAATACCCAACTCTACATTGTCTAAAAGAAACCCACTGTAAATATAAAAACACATATATATTGATAAAAGGGATGGTAAAAGATATACCATGCTAATATTAATCAAAACAAAGCAGGAGAAGCTATATTAATTTCTGACAGAGCAGACGTCAAAAGCAAGACGAGTTCTCAGAGATAATTAAAAAGATGTTAATTCTCCAAGAACACATAACAACGCTTAACATGTATGTGTCTAACAAGAGCAACAAAATACATGAGGCAAAAACTGATAGAACTGCAAGGAGAAACAGATGAGTCCACTATCACTGTTGGGGACTTAATTTTTTATCAGAAGTGAAAATATCCAGCAGGCAGAAAATCAGTAAGGACATAACTAAACTCAACAACATTATCAATTAGCTGGATATAATGGACATCAATTAACTATATCCAACTACACAGAAAGTACATTCTTCTCAAGCTCACATGGAACATTGACCAAAACAGAGCATACTCTGGGGGATAAAATACATCCTAACAAATCTAAAAGAATAGATATCATAAAATATCTGCTCAGACCACAATGGAACTAATTAAACTAGAAATCAATAATAGATAGAAGACCCCAAAATGCATGGATATTAAACAATACACTTCTAAATACCACATAGGTCAAATAAGAAGTCTCAAGAGAAATAAGAAAACATTCTAAAAAAAATGAAAATACAGCTCACCAAAATTTGTGGGATGCAGCAAAAGAAGAGCTTAGAGGGACATTTACAGCACTGAATGCATACATTAGAAAAGAAGAAAGATTTGGACTTCCCTGGTGGTCCAGTGATTAAGACTCTGTGCTTCCACTGCAGGGAACATGGGTTCAATCCCTGGCCAAGGAAGTTCCACATGCCATGCGGTGCAGCCAAAAAAGGAAAAAAAAAAAAAAAAAGAAGAAAGAAAGAAAAGAAGAATTAAATCAATCATCTAAGCTTTTGCTTAGGAAAGAAGAGCAAACTAAATCCAAAGTCAGCAAAAGGAAAAAATAAGAAAAATTAGAGGAGAAACCAGGAAAATTTAAAACACAAAATCAAGAGCAAAACTCAACAAAACCAAAAGCTGGTTCTTTGCAAAGATAAATAAAATTGATAAGCCTCTAGCCAGATTAATGAGAGAGAGAGAGAGTAGAGATGCAAATTACTAGTATCACAAATGAAAAATACAACATTATCACAGATCCCATGGACATAAAAAGGATAATAATGGAATATTATGAAAAACATTATGACCACAAATGATAACTTAAGTGAAATGGATCAATTCCTTGACAGACATGATCTGCCAAAATTCACACAAAAAGAAATACAACTTAAATAGGACTATATCTATTTAAAGGAAATGACTCAATATTTAATAACTTCCAAAATAGAAAGCACCAGACCAAACGAGTCCACTAGTGAATTCTATGAAACATTTAAGGGAGAAATTATATCAATTCTCTAGAGTGTCTTTCAGAAGACTAAAGTAGAAGAAATATTTCCTAACTTGTTCTGTGAGGCCAGCATCCCTAACACCAAAATCAGACAAAGATTTCACAGGAAAACTACAGACCAATATCACTCAAAAACTAGATTCCAAAATCCTAAACAAAATATTAACAAATAAAATCCGAAAATGTATAAAAAGAATTGTACACCACAGGCAAGTGTGATAATCCCAGATATGCAAAGCTGGTTCAACATTTGAAAATCAACTAATGTAATCCATCACATCAATAATATAAAAAGAAAAACCATATGGTCATAACAATAGATGCATAAGATGCATCTGACAAAATCTAACAGCCATTCACAAAAAATGCTCTCAGCAAACTAAGAATAGAGGAGAACATCCACAACATTACAGAAAGTCTTTTAAAACCCTACAGCTAGCATTATACATAATGGTGAGAAACTAGAAGCTTTCACTAAAAAACAAAACAAACAAACAAATATAACAAAACAGAAAAAGACTTACAGATACAGAGAACAAACTAGTGGTTACCAGAGGGGAGCAGGGTGGGGCAAGGGCAAAACAGGTTAAGGGAATTAAGAGGTACTAAATAAATAAGTCACAGGGATGTAATGTACAGCACACAGGATATAGTCAATATTTTATAATAACTTTGTATGGTGTGTAATATATAAAAATATTGAATCACTATGGTGTATACCTGAAACTAATATAATATTGTAAGTCAACTATACCACAATAAATAAAAAATTAAAATAAGTTTTAAAAAGAAGAAACAAGAAGCATTCCCACTAACATCAGGAACAACACAAGGATGTCTCCTCTTACCACTCCTGTTCAGCACTGTACGGAATTCCTACCTAATGCAAGACCAAAAAAAGGAAATAAAAGGCATATAGATTGGAAAGATAAAATGAATTTGTCTTTGTTTGCAAATGTATAATTGTCTATGTAGAAAATCCAAAAGAATTAACCAAAAAACTCCTGCAACTAATAAGCAATTATAGCAAGGTCGTAGGATACAAGGTTAATATACAAAAGTCGATCACTTTTCTATGTACCAACAATGAACAAGTGGAATTTGAAATTGAAAACCCAATACTTGTACATTAGCACCTCCAAAATTAAATACTTAGGTACAAATCTAACAAAATATATACAACATCTGTATGAGGAAAACTACAGAACTCTGAACAAAAAATATCAAAGAAGAATTAAATATTCCACATTCATGGATAGGAAGAGTCAATAATGTCAAGATGTTAGTTCTTCCAACTTGACCTGTAGATTTAACACAATTCCAAATAAATTCCAGCAAGTTATTTTGTGAATCTCAATGATTCTAAGTTTATCTGGAGAGATAAAAGACACAGAATAGACAATATTGAAGAAGAATAAAATCAGAGAACTGACATTACTTGACTTCAAGGCTCACTATAAAGCTACAGTAATCAAAAGAGTGTTGTACTGGCAAAAGAATAGACAAATAGATCAATGGAACCCAACAGAGGCCCCAGAAATAGACTCACACAAATAGAGTCAACCGATCTTTGACAAAGGAGCAAAGGCAAAAAATGGAGAAAGAACAATCCTTTCAACAAACGGTGCTGGAACAACTGTATATCCAAATGCAAATTAAAAAGAAGAAGCAGCAGCTAGACATGGACCTTACATCTTTCAGAAAAATTGACTCAAAATAAATCATAGGCCTAAATGCAAAATGCAAAGCTAGAAGATAACATAAGAGAAAATATAGTTGACCTTGGGTAGGGTGATGATTTTTTTAGATACAACACCAAAAGCATTATCTATGTAAGAAATAACTGATAAATTGGACTTCATTAAAATTAAAATTTCTGCTCTATGAATGATAAGATAATGAGAAGACTAGCCACAAATGGGGAGAAAATATATGCCAAAGATATATATGATGAAAGACTGTTACCCAAAATATACAAAGAACTCTTAAAACTTGACAAAAAGAAAATGAACAACCAGATACTTAAAATGGGCAAAAGAATTGAACAGATACCTCACCAGAGAAGATATGTAGGTGACAAAAAAGCATGTAAAAAGATGCTCAAATCTTATGTTATTAGGCAACTGAAAATTAAAACGACAACAATGAGATACTACTACACCCTTACTAGAAAGGACAAAATCCAAAGTACTGACAACACCAAAGGCTGGTGAGAACGCGGAGCAATCAGGAATTCTCATTCACTGCTGGTGGGAATGCAAAACGGTACAGCCACGCATGGGCATCCATCGCTCTACAAACCATCAAAAAAAAAAAATATATATATATATATGCGCCACATCTGGATTATTCAGGTGCCTAAAGAGATCACAATTATACCTAAATAGCATATCAGAAAATCCAATGAATGCCCTTTTTTTCTTTTTTCTTTTTTTTTTTGCGGTACACAGGCCTCTCACTGTTGTGGCCTCTCTCATTGCAGAGCACAGGCTCTGGACGCACAGGCTCAGCAGCCATGGCTCACGGGCCTAGCCGCTCCGCGGCATGTGGGATCTTCACGGACCAGGGCACGAACCCGCATCCCCTGCATCGGCAGGCAGACTCTCAACCACTGCGCCACCAGGGAAGCCCTGAAAGAACTTTTTAAAAAACTATTTATTTATTAGTTATTTATTTTGGCTGCATCGGGTCTTAGTTGCGGCACATGGGATCTTCCTAGTCGTGGCATGCAGGATCTTTAGCTGCGGTTCTTAGCTGCGGCATGTGGACTCAGCTGCGGCAGGCATGTGGGATCTAGTTCCCTGACCAGGGATCGAACCCTGGCCCCCTGCATTGGGAGCACAGAGTCTTACTCACTGGACCACCAGGGAAGTCCCCAGTAAAAGCCCTTTGAATGTTGTTTTCTTATGATTCAGACCCAAAAGGATTTGTTGTGTCATAATTGTTGAGGACTTTTTAATACCTGCTCAATTTCACATCAAAAGATGTTTTACTCTCTTTCAGAACAACTAGTAATTCAAAGTGAACATCACCACCATCTGAGAGCCTAGGTAAAGATAATTTTTCATCATACCATCCAGATTTTTTAAACTCCTTTGGCTGAAACTTCTCCCAGGATTTGAGGATAAATAAAACATTATTTAGTGTCTTCTATTTGTCTTCAGCACGCCAAAGGCAGCATGATGAACCGTGATCTTCAGGAGTTTTCAGGGAAAGAATTCATCTTTGTCAGCAGCTAATTAGTGCACTAACTACAAACAAGACACACAATTTTAAAGATGTTTAATAGTTAGGTGGTGGCTGGAAAGTCAAATGGACAGAAGATGAAAGAGAAATCAGAATCATTCTCAATGGAATTATAGTCATGTGTAAAATTATTAAAAGTAAAAGTGAAAATTTAGGAAATTTATTGAGATGGTTACAATAAAAACTACAATAAACGCAAACATTTCTGAAGTGTGTCGTTTGTTAATTTTTAAAGTTTTGCTGAGTTTTTGTTAAGTTTTTTTAAATTTTTGCTTATGTTTTTTATGACTTTGATTCCCACCATCTCATCTCACAGTTCAGCCTGTAAAAATAGGTATATTGGAGCTGTCTTTCTTGGATATTTAACTTCCATTGACCTAAGGCAATGAGTTAGTCTAAAGCAGAAGTCGAGAACACTGGTGGTATTTTTTTTTTGTAGAGGTATTTTTAAACATAGCACAGAGTGGTTAAAACATTGATTCAACTGCTAACGTTTAGAGAAATAACAGCATTCACATAAAAGTAACTATAGTCTCTCTTCAAACACTAGGGAAAAATCAACACAGGTCTCACATTCCTGAATGGTTGCAATGGGCTAGAGCAAAGGCAGCCACAAGTTTTCATTTGCTTCAGTCACCACTATTCCTTATTATCCCTACACCAAAATGAAACGTTAACTGTTATTTATTCTCACACTAATGTTTTTATCATTCTTACATAAAAATCCATTTTATTCATGTTTGTGACTTAGAAATTTCCACAGCCATTTAAGATTTCAGCCCATAGTCTTGAGGTTTTGCAATGGCCCTTTTGGCTCTGATAAATTTTTAATACTGATCATTCCAGAGCTCTAAGTTTTAAAATAGCATTTCATCTTAAAGTATTTGAGTGAAAAAGTACTCCCAAGATAAGAGAGACATAAAAACTTTAAAGTTTTTTCTATTTAAATAGAAAAACTAAGAAAACTTAACACCTAGTTACTTAACACCTAGTTTTTCAAAGAATTCACAATCAGGTTAGATGCTAATTCTTAGAAGTGATATTTTCTACAGACAACTCTGCAAACCATGTCTACAGCTAGTTTTCTCAAAGACTGAAAAAACTCTAAGTCCTTTATTTTAAACTATTAATTTTTTAAAATAAAGTGACTTTTGGGGCAATAAACTCTTCTTGGCTTAGACATTCTAAGAATGATTTGATTTCTAATGATCTTCCGTTCTTTGTATTGATTTGGGTGATGGATCTCTCCAGAATAGTCAGGGATACACCAAACTTTAGGGAGAAATCAACTAAATAAAGTAAATAAGATTAAGAAACACCCAATGACTACACTCAGCTGTTTTGAAACCCCTCAAAATTAACCCTCCATGTTCCCCCTCAACCCACCTGCAAACAGCTACCCACATACCTATACAGACACAGGATGCCTCCTAAATGTTGAGTTCAGCCCTATGGTTAGCATCTATGCAGCAAAAGGCCCTAAGCCTCAGTTTCCTCACTCAGTAAATCAGGGTAATAATAATAATATCTATCTTTGGGACAGATGAAGAAATTTCAGAGGTCATTTTTGTTGGCACTTGGCACAGTGCTAGTGCCTAATTAGGACCAAAGAAATGTTAGCCAGCCAACACCACTGATGAAAATAGATACAAAAATCCTCAACAAAATATTAGCAAACAGAATCCAACAGCACATTAAAAGGATCATACACCATGATCAAGTGGGGTTTATCCCAGGAAAGTAAGGATTCTTCAATATATGCAAATCAATCAATATGGTACACCATATTAACAAATTGAAGAATAAAAACCATACGATCATCTCAATAGATACCGAAAAAGCTTTCGACAAAATTCAACACCCATTTATGATAAAAACCCCCCAGAAAGTAGGCATAGAGGGAACTTACCTCAACATAATAAAGGCCATATATGACAAACCCAGAGCTGACATCATTCTCAATGATGAAAAACTGAAACCATTTCCACTAAGAGCTGGAACAAGACAAGGTTGCCCATGCTGACCACTATTATTCAACATAATTTTGGAAGTTTTAGCCACAGCAATCAGAGAAGAAAAAGAAATAAAAGGAATCCAAATTGGAAAAGAAGTAAAGCCGTCACTGCTTGCAGATGACATGATACTATACATAGAGAATCCTAAAGATGCTACCAGAAAACTACTAGAGCTAATCAATGAATTTGGTAAAGTAGCAGGATACAAAATTAATGCACAGAAATCTCTTGCATTCCTATACACTAATGATGAAAAATCTGAAAGAGAAACTAAGGAAACACTCCCATTTACCACTGCAACCAAAAGAATAAAATACCTAGGAACACACCTACCTAAGGACAAACGACCTGTATGTAGAAAACTATAAGACAATGATGAAAGAAATTAAAGATGATACAAACAGATGGAGAGATATACCATGTTCTTGGATTGAAGGAATCAACACTGTGAAAATGACTATACTACTCAAAGCAATCTACAGATTCAATGCAATCCCTATCAAACTACCAATGGCATTTTTCACAGAACTAGAACAAATAATTTCACAATTTGCATGGAAGCACAAAAGACTCTGAGTAGCCAAAGCAATCTTGAGAAAGAAAAATGGAGCTGGAGGGATCATGCTCCCTGACTTCAGGCTATACTACAAAGCACAGTAATCAAGACAGTATGGTACTGGCACAAAAACAGTACCAGTGGATCAATGGAACAGGATATAAAGACCAGAGATAAACCCATGCACAAATGGTCACCTTATCTTTGATAAAGGAGGCAAGAATGTACAATGGAGAAAAGACAGCCTCTTCAACAAGTGGTGCTGGGAAAACTGGACAGCTACATGTAAAAGAATAAAATTAGATCACTCCCTAACACCATACACAAAAATAAACTCAAAATGGGTTAAAGACCTAAATGTAAGGCCAGACACTATAAAACTCTTAGAGGAAAATATAGGAAGAACACTGTTCGACATAAATCGCAGCAAGATCCTTTTTGACCCACCTCCTAGAGAAATGGAAATAAAACCAAAAATAAACAAATGGGACCTAATGAAGCTTAAAAGTTTTTGCACAGCAAAGGAACCATAAAAAAGACAAAAAGACAACTCTCAGAATGGCAGAAAACCAACAAACACATGAAAGGATACTCAACATCACTAATCATTAGAGAAATCAAATCAAAACTACAGTGAGGTATCACCTCACACCAGCCAGAGTCATCAAAAAATCTACAAACAATAAATGCTGGAGAGGGTGTGAAGAAAAGGGAACTCTCTTGCACTGTTGTTGGGAATGTAAATTGATGCAGCCACTATGGAGAACAGTATGGAGTTTCCTTAAAAAACTAAAAATAGAACTACCATATTACCCAGCAATCCCACTACTGGGTATATATCCTGAGAAAACAATAATTCAAAAAGAGTCATGTACCACAATGTTCACTGCAGCACTATTTGCAATAGCCAGGACATGGAAGCAACCTAAGGGTCCATCGACAG
>NC_041228.1:67546807-67551800 GCF_002837175.3 Physeter macrocephalus
AATATACACAATGGAATATTACTCAGCCATAAAAAGAAACGAAACTGAGTTATTTGTAGTTAGGTGGATAGACCTAGAGCCTGTCATACAGAGTGAACTAAGTAAAAGAGAGAAAAACAAATACCACACGGCAACACATATATATGGAATCTAAAAAAAAAAAAAATGGTTCTGAAGAACCTAGGGGCAGGACAGGAATAAAGATGCAGACATAGAGAATGGACTTGAGAACACGGGGAGGGGGAAAGGTAAGCTGGGAAGAAGTGAGAGAGTGGCACTGACATATATACACTACCAAATGTAAAACAGATAGCTAATGGGAAGCAGCCACATACTACAGGAATATCAGCTCCGTGTTTTGTGACCATCTAGAGGGGTGGTATAGCGAGGGTGGGAGGGTGATGCAAGAGGGAGGGGATATGGGGATATATGTATACATATAGCTGATTCACTTTGTTATATAGCAGAAACTAACACACCATTGTAAAGCAATTATACTCCAATAAAGATGTTATTTAAAAAAAAGAAACTATTGATATTAGGGGATATTTGTTGTTTTGCAGTAGTTGAGAAAAGTTTCTGCATCTTGGTGGATATGTAACAAAACTCATAGATAAAGTCTGAATAGACATTAGCTTTTTCTTTGTTATTTTATATATCCCAGGTCAGAACAAGATGCATAAAATATTTTTTAGTTATCATAGCTTTTTTCTTTTTCCTGGAAGGAATGTTTTCTTCTTTACCTGCACCCAACTTGCCTCATGAATATTCAACTGTTGAGGGCGCTGCAAGCCAATAACCATGGAAATGAACTCATTAATAACAGTTTGGTGGTTCTTATTTGCCTTATGAAGTATGTAGAAGTATTTATGATATTCCTATTTCATTTTCTTCTTGGTTTTTGAAATATAATGGGATTATTGATAATAATGTTACCCCAGATTTTCACAGTCGAGTTTATTTTTCTCCTATTTCTTGAATGTATAAGTAAATGCTTTCAGATATTTGCCTTCTTGCAGATTGTTAATATAATTTTTATGAAGAAAATTATGAATAGAAATTATGAATGGTTAAAAACCATTTTAAAATTTTAAAATATTTTACATATTTATACAGACACAACACCTATTCCTCTTATTAGTGCACTGATTAAAACTTGCTGGGTGGATATCGTGAAAATGAATGATCCTTCTTGAAGGTCCTATTTCACAGATTAAGTATGCTGTAATTAAGAAAGTGGCATCTGGCAAGTGTATTTGGTGATAGAAAATGAAATAGAAAAAAATAGTAATAATGGCAAACAGTTATGTATTGGTCCTTGATGTGCTGGCTGCTTTAATATATTAATTTATTTAGTCTTTACAACAAGTCTGTAAAAATGGATGCCATATTACTCTCATTTTACAAATATGGAGACAGCCTCAGAGGAGTAAAGGTGATCGTGAGATGTCACACATCTAGTAATTAGCAGAGTTGGGATTTGAACCCAGGCAGACTGGCTCCAGAGTTCAAGCTATTAACTGAATTACATTCTTATCTTCTATTATATTTTGCCAAACAGGATTACCCACTGTCTGAACACCTGTGCATTCTTTCCCCGTTGATTTAAAGTACCACTGGTATTTTAAATACTCAATTCCCTCCTACTTGGGATTTTTCTGGATTCTCTTCTGTTCCATTAATCTACTTGTCTACATTAGCCCAACAATAACCATTTTTATTACTATACATTAATTCTTTTTAGGAATAGAGTTGGAGTAGAATGAAAAAAATAAAAGAAAACTACTAAGGAGTGAATGGTCTATTAAATATTGGGGCATGAGAAAAGGAGAGAAGGGGAAATGGTAAGTCAGAAGTGCAATAGGATGTTGAAAAGTCGTATGTGTTTTAAGGATAAGAGTGGACAATTTTAGAGTCAGTTTTAGAAGGTAAAGTAGATATACAAATTTCTCAATAAAATTTTTCTTTATATTAGTTGAAACAAATATTTATCATGAAGAGAATTTAAAAATCTTTCTTTTATACCTCATGGGGTCGCACAGTGAGCTAGATCCGCCTGTGAGAAAAAAGAGGCGGGCAGGTGCCAGGCAGAGACGGATCTTCCTGTTGGGATCCTCATTCATTTCTCTGGGTTGTTTTCCAGCATTAAGTGCTTCTCCTTCCCCCACTGCTTACATTTCCTTTTCATGGGAATTGAATTCTCTATTAATGACTTAAACAGGAATAGTGTTCTGCACTTTAAATTCGGGAAATGACCACTTTCCTGTGCCAGAGAAAAATCTGTGCTTGAGAATATTATCTATATAATGTGCTTTGTACTTCCCGCTTAGCCTTTTCTTTCATTGTGCTGTGTTTTTTGAGTTATCTGATATCAATGTAAATTCCTGAACAGCACAATATGAAGTATTATATTGGAGACACAATAGTCTGCTGGCATCTCTGAATAAATATTTGTAAAATATTAAAAATAAGGCAATTTAGCCGACATCTTATTAAGGAAAAATTTCACAATTATGTTCAGGTAAGCTCATGAACTGCCTTTCAGAAATTCGTTTTATCCCATGTTGATCACCAACTGACACGACACATACTTTCATCTGAAATGCCACTCAAAATTGTGGGATATTTGAAAATCTTTATTTTTTTGTTCTAATTCTGAATGTATAGCAAAGTTCATTATTTTCATCTGACTTTAAGCTCTTTTATCAATACAAACATCATGATTTGTGAATTATGAAGGCATAGATTTTAATTTAAATTTTGCAACCTAGCCTAATACATTATCTTTGTTTAATAAATCTATTTGTGCTCTAAAGGGTTGAAAGCATCTAGAAGAGCTAAGGCAACTTCAAGAATATTAGTCTTCTTTTCTATACCTGACTCTTCTGTAGGTGTTTTCAGATTGCCTGACAGCTTACTTCATCAGCCTGTGTGATTCTTCTCCACACCCAGATCAAGTAGCAGCTCATTGAAATCAAAGCAGTAGTCTAGCCATGCTTCACATACATTGTTCTATTTCTATGAATACCTGTATTCTAAGTCCTCTCAAGGATTATGGAGATCAGCTCCAGCCTTTATTAACACCTTATAGTTTGATCTTGAATTGATTATTTTCTACCTTCCATTTGATAATTTTTAAATTTCTGGAATGTTTAGAAAACATGAATAGAGAGACTGACATGAACCACATTTGAGGGCCAGCCTGGAATCCTGAGTAGAAAAGATCCAATACAATTTGACAATATACAATATATATGTATATATTAGATTTTCCCCCTACAAGTTCCTTGAGTTATTTGTTTTAAAATCAATGAATTCTTCCAAAGTTAGAATTAGTTGGATCGACTCACTATTTTCTTTTTTGTTGTTGTTTTTTTTTTATGCAGTATGCGGGCCTCTCACTGTTGTGGCCTCTCCCGTTGCAGAGCACAGGCTCCGGACACGCAGGCTCAGTGGCCATGGCTCACGGGCCTAGCCGCTCCGCGGCATGTGGGATCTTCCCGGACCGGGGCACGAACCCATGTCCCCTGCATCGGCAGGCGGACTCTCAACCACTGCGCTACCAGAGAAGCCCTCGACTCACTATTAATAGAGGAGCAGAGAGGGGGAGGGAGGGGCCTTACCCTTTACTTCTGTTCTCTCGTATTAATTAAAACCACAGTAGAAGGATGATACAAATGAAATTATTCACAAAACAGAAACAGACTCACAGACATAGAAAATAAACTTACGATTACCAAAGGGGAAACAGGCAAAAGGGATAAAGGAGTTTGGGATTAACAGATACACACTACTATGTATAAATTAGATAAACAACAAGGACCTACTGTATACCACAGGGGACAATATTCAATATCTTATAATAACATAATGGAAAAGAATCTGAAATATATACATAATATATATGTATGCATAACTGAATCACTTTGCTGTACACCTGAAAAACTGTAAATCAACTATAATTCAATTCTTAAAAATGAAAACAAAAACATGGTACAAGTAAGAGAACAGTGGCGGTACTTGTAGCACTCATAGCAGAAATGCCAGCTAACATTTTTTTTTCTTTAACATCTTAATTGGAGTATAATTGCTTTACAATGTTGTGTTAGTTTCTGCTATATAACAAAGTGAATCAGCTTTACATATACATATGTCCCAATATACCCTACCTCTTGCGTCTCCCTCCCACCAACCCTATCCCACCCCTCTAGGTGGTCACAAAGCACCAAGCTGATCTCCCTGTGCTATGTGGCTGCTTCCCACAAGCTATCTATTTTACATTTGGTAGTATATATATGTCAGTGCTACTCTCTCATTTCGTCCCAGCTTACCCTTCTCCCTCCCCGTGTCCTCAAGTCCATTCTCTATATCTTCATCTTTATTCCTGCCTTGCCCCTAGATTCTTCAGAACTATTTTGTTGTTGTTGTTTAGATTCCATATATATGTGTTAGCATACGGTATTTGTTTTTCTCTTTCTGACTTACTTCACTCTCTATGACAGTCTCTAGGTCCATCCACCTCACTACAAATAACTCAATTTCATTTCTTTTTTATGGATGAGTAATATTCCATTGTGTATATGTGCCACATCTTCTTTATCCATTCATCTGTAGATGGACCCTTAGGTTGCTTCCATGTCCTGGCTATTGTAAATAGTGCTGCAATGAACACCGGGGTACATGACTCATTTTGAAATATGGTTTTCTCAGGGTATATACCCAGTAGTGGGATTGCTGGGTAATATGGTAGTTCTATTTTTAGTTTTTCAAGGAACCTCCATACTGTTCTCCATTGTGGCTGCATCAATTTATACTCCCACCAACAGTGCAAGAGGGTACCCTTTTCTCCACACCCTCTCCAGCATTTATTGTTTGTAGATTTTTGGATGATGGCCATTCTGATCAGTGTGAGGTGCTACCTCATTATAGTTTTGATTTGCATTTCTCTAATGATTAGTAATGTTGAGTATCCTTTCATGTGTTTGTTGGCAAT
>NC_041228.1:67551836-67586515 GCF_002837175.3 Physeter macrocephalus
GTAACGTTGAGTATCCTTTCATGTGTTTGTTGGCAATCTGTGTATCTTCTTTGGAGAAATGTCGATTTAGGTCATCTGCCCATTTGGCTTGTTTGTTTTTCTTGCTATTGAGCTGCATGAGCTGCTTGTATATTTTGGAGATTAATCCTTTGTTAGTTGCTTCATTTGCAAATATTTTCTCCCATTCTGAGGATTGTCTTTTCGTCTTGTTTATGGTTTCCTTTGCTGTGCAAAAGCTTTTAAGTTTCATTAGGTCCCATCTGTTTATTTTTGGTTTTATTTCCATTTCTCTAGGAGATGGGTCAAAAAGGATCTCGCTGTATTAATCTCATAGAGTGTTCTGCCTATGTTTTCCTCTAAGGGTTTTATAGTGTATGGCGTTACATTTAGGTCTTTAATCCATTTGAGTTTATTTTTGTGTATGGTGTTAGCGAGTGTTCTAATTTCATTCTTTTACATGTACCTGTCCAGTTTTCCCAGCACCACTTATTGAAGAGGCTGCCTTTTCTCCACTGTACATTCTTGCAACCTTTGTCAAAGATAAGATGAGCATACGTGCGTGGGTTTATCTCTCGGCTTTCTATCCTGTTCCATTCATCCAATGGTACTGTTTTTGTGCCAGTACCATACTGTCTTGATTACTGTAGCTTTGTAGTATAGTCTGAAGTCAGGGAGCATGATCCTGCCAGCTCCGTTTTTCTTTCTCAAGATTGCTTTGGCTATTCGGGGTCTTTTGTGCTTCTAGGCAAATTGTGAAATTTTTTGTTCTAGTTCTGTGAAAAATGCCATTGGTACTTTGATACGGATTGCATAGAATCTGTAGATTGTTTTGGGAGTATAGTCATTTCCAAAATGTTGATTCTTCCAATCTAAGAACATGGTATATCTCTCCATCTGTTTGTATCATCTTTAATTTCTTTCATCAGTCTCTTATAGTTTTCTACATACAGGTCGTTTGTCTCCTTAGGTAGGTTTATTCCTAGGTATTTCATTCTTTTGGTTGCAGTGGTAAATGGGAGTGTTTCCTTAATTTCTCTTTCAGATTTTTCATCATTAGTGTACAGGAATGCAAGTGATTTCTGTGCATTAATTTTGTATCCTGCTACTTACCAAATCATTGACTAGCTCTAGTAGTTTTCTGGTAGCATCTTTAGGATTCTCTATGTACAGTATCATGTCATCTGCAAACAGTGACAGTTTTACTTCTTTTTTTCCAATTTCGATTCTTTTTATTTCTTTTTCTTCTCTGATTGTGTGGCTAAAACTTCCAAAATTATGTTGAATAATACTGGTGAGAGTGGACAACCTTGTCTTGTTCCTGATCTTAGTGGAAATGGTTTCAGTTTTTCACCATTGAGAATGATGTTGGCTGTGTGTTTGTCATATATGGCTTTTATTATGTTGAGGTAAGTTCCCTCTATGTCTACTTTCTGGAGGGTTTTTATCATAAATAAGTGTTGAATTTTGTGAAAAGTTTTTTTGGCATCTACTGAGATGATCATATGGTTTTTATTCTTCAATTTGTTAATATGGTGTATCACATTGATTGATTTGCATATACTGAAGAATACTTGAGTTCCTGGGATAAACCCCACTTAAACCGCACTTGATCATGGTGCATGATCCTTTTAATGTGCTGTTGAATTCTGTTTGCTAGTATTTTGTTGAGCATTTTTGCATCTATGTTCATCAGTGATATTGGCCTGTAGTTTTCCTTCTTTGTGACATCTGTCTGGTTTTGGTATCAGGTTGATGGTGGCTTCACTGAATGAGTTTGGGAGTGTCCCTCCCTCTGCTCTATTTTGGAAGAGTTTGAGAGGATAGGTGTTAACTCTTCTCTAAATTTTTGCTAGAATTCGCCTGTGAAGCCATCTGGTCCTGGGCTCTTGTTTGTTGGAAGATTTTTAATTCCAGTTTCAATTTCAGTGCTTCTGTTTGGTCGGTTTATATTTTCTATTTCTTCCTGGTTCAGTCTCATAAGGTTGTGCTTTTCTAAGAATTTTCCTATTTCTTCCAGGGTGTCCATTTTATTGGCATATAGTTGCTTGTAGTAATCTCTCATGATCCTTTGTATTTCTGCAGTGTCAGTTGTTACTTCTCCTTTTTCATGTCTAATTATGTTGATTTGAGTCTTTTCCCTTTTTTTCTTGATGAGTTTGGCTACTGGTTTATGATTTTTGTTTATCTTCTCAAAGAACCAGCTTTTAGTTTCATTGATCTTTGCTACTGTCACCTTCATTTCTTTCTCATTTACTTCTAACCTGATTTGTATGATTTCTTTCCTTCTGCTAACTTTGGGGGTTTTTTTGTTTTCCTTTCTCTAATTGCTTTAGGTGTAAGGTTAAGTTAGTTATTTGAGATTTTTCTTGTTTCTTGAGGCATGACTGTATTGCTATAAACTTCCCTTTTAGAACTGCTTTTGCTGCATCCCATAGGTTTTAGGTCATCGTGTTTTCATTGTCATTTGTTTCTAGGTATTTTTTGATTTCCTCTTTGATTTCTTCAGTGATCTCTTGGTTATTAAGTAGTGTGTTGTTTAGCCTCCATGTGTTTGTATTTCTTACAGATTTTTTTTCCTGTAATTGATATCTAGTCTCATAGGGTTGTAGTTAGAAAAGATACTTGATATGATTTCAATTTTCTTAAATTTACCAAGGCTTGATTTGTGACCCCAAGTATGATCTATCCTGGAGAATGTTCCATGAGCACTTGAGAAGAACGTGTATTTTGTTGTTTTTGGATGGAATGTACTATAAATATCAATTAAGTCCATCTTGTTTAATGTGTCATTTAAAGCTTGTGTTTCCTTATTTATTTTCATTTTGGATGATCTGTCCATTGGTGAAAGTCGGGTGTTAAAGTCCCCTACTATGATTGTGTTACCGCTGATTTCCCCTTTTACGGCTGTTAGTATTTGCCTTATGAATTGAGGTGCTCCTCTGTTGGGTGTATAAATATTTACAATTGTTATATCTTCTTCTTGGATTGATCCCTTGTTCATTATGTAGTGTCCTTATTTGTCTCCTATAATAGTGTTTATTTTAAAGTTTATTTTGTCTGTTATGAGAATTGCTACTCCCGCTTTCTTTTGATTTCCATTTGCATGGAATATTGTTTTCCACCCCCTCACTTTCAGTCTGTATGTGTCCCTAGGTCTGAAGTGGGTCTCTTGTAGACAGCATATATACGGGTCTTGTTTTTGTATCCATTCAGCCAGTCTGTGTCTTTTGGTTGGAGCATTTAATCCATTCACATATAAGGTAATTATTAATATGTATGTTCCTATTACCGTTTTCTTAATTGTTTTCGGTTTCTTATTGTCTTTTCCTTCTCTTCTCTCTGTTTCCTGCCTAGAGAAGTTCCTTTAGCATTTGTTGTAAAGCTGGTTTGGTGGTGCTGAATTCTCTTCACTTTTGCTTGTCTGTAAAGGTTTTAATTTCTCTGTCAAATCTGAATAAGATCCTTGCTGGGTACAGTAATCTTGGTTGTAGGGTTTTTTCTTTCATCACTTTAAATATGTCCTGCCCCTCCCTTCTGGCTTGCCGAGTTTCTGCTGAAAGATCAGCTGTTAACCTATGGTTAACATAACCTTGTATGTTATTTGTTACTTTTCCCTTGCTGTTTTTTATACTTTTTCTTTGTATTTAATTTTTGATAGTTTGATTAATATTTGTTTTGGCATGTTCCTCCTTGGATTTATCCTGTATGGGACTCTCTGTGCTTCCTGGACTTGACTTGTTTCCTTTCCCATATTAGGGAAGTTTGCAACAATAATCTCTTCAAATATTTTCTCAGTCCCTTTCTTTTCCTCTTCTTCTTCTTGGACCCCTATAATTCGAATGCTGGTGCATTTAATGTTGTCCCAGAGGTCTCTGAGACTGTCCTCAATTCTTTTCATTCGTTTTCTTTATTCTGCTCTGCGGTAGTTATTTCCACTATTTTATCTTCCAGGTCACTTATCCGTTCTTCTGCCTCAGTTATTCTGCTATTGATTCCTTCCAGAGAATTTTAAATTTCATTTATTGTGCTGTTCATCACTGTTTGTTTGCTCTTTAGTTCTTCTAGGTCCTTGTTAAACGTTTCTTGTATTTTCTCCATGCTATTTCCAAGATTATGGGTCATCTTTACTGTCATTACTCTGAATTCATTTTCAGGTAGACTCCCTTTTTCCTCTTCATTTGTTTGGTCTGGTGGGTTTTTACTTTGCTCCTTCATGTGCTGTGTATTTCTGTCTTCTCATTTTGCTTAACTTATTGTGTTTGGGGTCTCCTTTTAGTAGGCTGCAGGTTCATACTTCCCTTTGTTTTTGGTGTCTGCCCCCAGTGGGTAAGGTTGGTTCAGTGGGTTGTGTAGGCTCCCTCGTGGAGGGGACTGGTTCCTGTGTTCTGGTGGATGAGGCTGGATCTTGTCTTTCTGGTGGGCAGCACCCTGTCCGGTGGTGTGTTTTGGGGTGTCTGTGAACTTATTTTGATTTTAGTCAGCATCTCTGCTAATGGGTGGGGTTATGTTCCTGTCTTGCTAGTTGTTTGGCGTGGGGTGTCCAGCACTGGAGCTTGCTGGTCGTTGAGTGGAGCTGGGTCTTAGCATTGAGATGGAGATCTCTGGTAGAGCGCTCACCGATTGATATTACGTGGGGCCAGGATGTCTCTGGTGGTCCAATGTCCTGAACTCAGCTTTCCCACCTCCAAGGCTCAGGCCTGACACCCAGCCAGAGCACCAAGACCCTGTCAGCCGCATGGCAGGGCTGCCAGCTGGGATATCCCACCGGGCCATCCACTTCTTGGTCAGCACCTCCCTGCACAACTGGTACCCAGGGCCCAACTCTAGCGAGCCCCTGAAACTGCTGATTCATCAATAGTTTCTTGGTTTCAGAGGACTTGAATCATCCTAGGTCTTCAAGGTGGCCTTTTGAAGATGTAAATGAAATTATTCCAAGGCTGAGTGTGGATAACTAATACTGTTTAGGGCAATTATATGCAGAGCTTGGAGCTTGGAAGTGCAAATCACATGTAAAGGATAAACTGAATGGTAAACTGAAACCTAATCTGAATGAGGCCCAATGTTTGGGGGTGTCTGGAAGTCCTAAGCACCTCAGCAAGTAGACTTCAGGCAGCAGTGAAGTATTCATGGAGATGGGAGTATGTGGTGCATGGTCACTGGTCCAAAAGTGACCCCAAGGGATGCTGCTTGGAGTGGAGTGAGATGAGTGGGTGTGAAGGAGGGAGGGCGGGATCTCACGAGGAATAACTCTTGTTGTCATGGCCTCTTCCTAATGCGGTAGGCTTTAATGTCAGGCCCCAGACCTGAAAATAAACTGCGATAAAAAATCAGAAATGAGGTAGAACCTAATTTTATAGTCTGGCTGTACACCATTGGGGCAGATTATCAGCCTGAAGCTCAGTGGGGAAATTCGTGTCCCAGCTCATTCCAGGACACTCGATTTGGGACAGAAAAACTAATCCCAGACCCTGCCTCCCAGGGTGGGCAGCGATCCCCTTTCCTTTCCAGCTTGGTCAGGACTGTTTCAGGGGCCCTGGGGAGGCAGAGGACACAAGAGCTTAAAGGACCAGCAAACTACAAATGAGCTGCTTCCTCCCTGTCAACTATAAAATTGTACATTCCGATCAGAGAATAATGGCGGGAACTGCATTTCAAAATTTCATATTCAGCCATATATCCTGAAATCTATAGAGAGTGGACAACCCATTGGGAAACTAGTGCATATGTCCTGAAGTATGTATACAATTTTACCTCTTGTCACTAGCCAAAAAGGAACAATATCCTCATAGGATGAGATAATCATTGTATATCTACCCTGTGCCATCTACCCTGTGTATATCTACCCTGTGTATATCTGTCCTAGGTACTTAATAGATAATGATAACAAGGCCAATTCCCTCCCCTCAAGGAGCATGCATTCCAGGGACCAGACATGCAAAAATAAACCACCAAATGCACAACTCAGTTTCAGGTGGTGGTGATTACGATGAAGAAAAATAAAACAGACTAACGGGAAGAGTGAGGAACTGGGAGCCAGAAAAGAGTTCTCTGGAGAGGTATCATTTGAGGAGAGACAGTAAGGAGATGAAAAGGGGAGGCATGGAAATACCTGGAAAGGAAGAGTAGGCAAAGGGAACAGCAGATGTAGATGAAGTTGGGGTATGTGGACTCAAAGGAAGGGTAGAGTGGGTGAAGTGGACCACGAAGGATGTGGGGGTCACAGTGACGACTTGGCATTTTATTTTCAGTGTGATGTGAAGCCCTATGCAAATTACCTCAGTGAATGCTTCAATAATCCTGTAGAGTTGGGTATAATCTTGGCTCCATTTCAGCAATGGAGAAACTGAGTCCCAAAGGTTAAGTAACTTCTCCGAGGTCAAACAGCCAGGAAATAAAGGAGCCCGGATTCAGTTCCTGCTTCACTAAGCACTAGGTCTCCAACTGCTCACTGGATTGCTAGACCCACACTTCCCCACAGGTGAGTTACAACTGTCAGGTCAGGAGACCTCATGTGGAGGCTGAAATAAAACCAAATTATACTCAGTTTCTAAATTTGATTTCCAAAGTTCCTATGACTGCCTTGGAAAGGATGTCACTGTTTTCATATATTTTAGCAGAGAAATTGAATAAGTCTCTTCTGTTCACAGCTACTTGACTTTGATTGTACTGGATTTTTCCCTAACTGAATAAAAATCACAGCATTTGAGCAACCTTATATTTCTGTAACAGAATATTGCTTATGGGAGAAAATTCTCCGGAAATCCTTTCCTCTTATCCTAATTACAGCATGTAAGTTAAGAAGACCACAATAAAGACCACAATACAATGAGTACCTACTTTCAGTTAACAAGTTACAGCTGTTCCGAGGGGCATGCTACAGTCTTCCTGGTGACATACTACTCACTGGTTTCACCTAGGAAAAGTGTCCCATCTGAATTATCTTTTTCCCTCTGAGGAATTTACATACTTAAAGGATCACCTTGCTTTAATCAAAAGTTATTGTATTAAGAAACTACTACTTAAAGGAATATAGCAGCTTATAAGGGTTTAGGATATACTTAGGAGAAATCCCAGTCCCCCTGAAAGAGTCTTCAGAAATCTTTTAAGACTAATGTACTAATGAATTAAAAGTGGCATAAAAATCTCCTTTGAAGCTGACTGATGCAGTTGATAATTATACTAATTAAACATCACTCTCCAGAGAGCTAACTGTTCTTGGTACAACGTGAAAATGTGAGTTCCTTAACTAGCACATTTTCCCTAAACTATCAGAGACCCAAAATTCCTAATTCAAAACTGTCAGATAACTATATTTAACCAGTTATCAAACTGTAACATTTACCACTTTCTCAAACTAATGGTTCAACACACTGTTTTCCACCATGAAACTAGCATTATGATTTTAAACGGATTAGTGACATTTTCCAAATCCCTTAAAATTAGTAAGTACCACACACACTTTGCAGTACATTTTTAGGAAATGCTGCTCCAGAAAAAATCCATTAAAAGATAAATAGAATGGATATGGATGATATAAAGATCTACCTAAGAATACTGTCTGAATTTCCTGGCTTCACACATTATGAACATGTTACCAATAAGCACACCTATTACCAATAAGTTTACATATTATAAAAAGTATTTTGAATGCTTCTACTAGGACAAAGAACCATTGACTCAATCATATTAAGAAAATTAGCGCCTTCTCCATGTATCTTAAGTGAATATTTTAAAAGCTTAGCACAGAACTTCTGTGTTTCAGTTGGGATATAGAAAGTTGCAAGAGATCATTGCTTCCACTAACAAGGAGAACAAGTTAGATAAGCTATAAAATCATAACTTTTCAGAGAGCTGATGATGCAAAAAATATTGAAATGAAATGAATTCCAGATAGTGAGAAATTCCATAACTGATCTCTACTGGAGGAGCATTAGAAGGAATAAGAATCTGCTATAGATCAGAGTACAGAGAAATTAGCTAAACTGTTAAAGAACTGCATCTGAAGTAGAATCCCAAGAAGTCCCAGTCACCAGTCAAGTTCACATTCACCAGAAAACTCTTTCCCAGAAGCCTTTACCCAGTGTTGAAATGTGTGGAAGACTAGTGTGCTGAAGGCTAGTGTGCTGAATGTTGAAAGCCAGAGCAAGAACTCTGAGAAAGATCCCCAGTGGGGCACACAGGGCTTTCCCTTGTGCAAGGCAGGGACCCAATGAAAGCTGAGGACTGGAGAGAAGAACTGAGCAGAATCACTCCATGGCCCTGATGCACACTACAGCAGCTCTCTGAACGCTGGGCTCAGGACAGCAAGATGGAAGAAGAACTCCTGGGATGCAGAAAGCCAAGTATGGCACTGTGGCGCTAAGAAAACTCCCCAGGAACACAAGATATTGTTTGGAGAGCAGGCAAATAGGCTGTAAAATGTAAAGAGATCTCTGATCCTCATCGGTGCTCCAATCCCAAGCCCTGCATGAGAGTATGTCTTGCTTCTATACTCAGAACATTTGAAGCTAGCAGTGAACAAACAAGTGGAAGGTAAAACTTTAAAAAACACCAATAACAAAAAGCTTAAAATAATAATGTCATTTACAATAGCATCAAATAATCATAAAATCAGTTATAATCTAAGGAAAGAACTGAAAAATCGCTACATTGAAAAGTATAAAACGCTGCTGAGAGCTATAGAGATCTAGAAAAAATGAAGATATACTATGTTCATGGATTGGAAGTTTCAATACTTGTAAGATAACAGTTCTCCTAAAATTGATCATAGATTTATCACATACTCAGTCTAAATATCAGTAGATTCTTTTGAAGAAACTGACAAGCTGTTTCTGAATTTTTATATGG
Organism: Physeter macrocephalus; assembly: GCF_002837175.3. Classification (NCBI taxonomy): domain Eukaryota; kingdom Metazoa; phylum Chordata; class Mammalia; order Artiodactyla; family Physeteridae; genus Physeter; species Physeter macrocephalus. The sequence continues at coordinate 67,560,684 of NC_041228.1, forward strand.
AAATGAAAAAGACTTAGAATGGCCAAAATGATCTTGAAAAAAATTTTAAAAACAGTTAAAAAACTTATATTCCCTGATTTCAAGATTTACTCTAAAGCTAGCGTAATCAAGATAAGGCATCATGGGCATAGGACAGACAAATAAATCTTTGGAACAGAATAGAGAGTAGAGATATAACCTCAAACATAAAGTTTAATTGATTTTTCACTAATATGCTAATTGGAGTCAATGGAGAAAGAAATGTCATTTAATAGATGTTTCCAGAAGAACTGTATATCCATCTGGAAAAAATAAAACACACCTTAATTCCTTCATTCTTTACGTAAAAATTAATCATAGTTTTATCACAGACCTAAATCTATAAGAAATACAGAACTTGCAGAAAAAAATAGAAAATACATCATCATCTTGGGATTAGCAAACATTTTAGGACAAAAAAAGTACTAATTATTTAAAAAATGTAAAATAGAATTCATCATGATTAAAAGCTTTTGTACCCATCAGAACACAATTAATTAAGGAAATTAATAGTCAAGCTACAGACTGGGGAATTCTGTAATACATATATCTGACAAGGGACCCTTATGTAGAATATATAAAGAATACCTACAAACCAATAATAAAAAAGAAACACTACCCAATTTTTTTTAATGGGTAAAAATGTGAACACAAAAAAGATATGGAGGGGACTTCCCTGGTGGTCCAGTAGTTAAGAATCCGCCTTCCAATATAGGGGACATGGGTTCAGTCCCTGGTCAGGGAACTAAGATCCCACATGCCACAGGGCAATTAAGCCCGTGCACTCTAGAGCCCGTGCGCCACAACTAGAGAGCCCGTGCACCGCAAATGCTGAGCCCACGCACTCTGGAGACTGCACCACAACTAGAGAGAAGCCCATGCACCGCAACGAAGAGCCCACGTGCCCCAACTAAGACCTGATGCAGCCAAATAAATAAATAAATATATTTTTTAAAAAGATACGGAAATGTCAATAGGCACATGAAAAGGTACTTCAGATCATTAACTATCAGGAAAATGAAACTTAAAATGAGAATAAGATAACACTAACTAAACACACCATGACCTAAAAGTATAAAGACTGAGAATCCCAAGTGTTGGCAAGGATGTGAAGCTGGAACTCTCATGCCTTCCTCATGAGAATGCAAACTAGTAAGCACAGCCACTCTGAAAAAGTTTCTTATAAAGTTAATCATACATTTTCCATATAACCCAACAATCCAACTACATGGAATTTAACCCCCCAAAATGGAAAGATATGTCCAAACATTCACGGCAGCTTTATTCATAATAGATAAAAACTGGAAACAACACAAATGTATTTCAAGTAGTTAATAGATAAACAAATTATGTTCTCACTATGTACTATAAACACAAGTGAGCACAACAATTTTTTTCATAAATATTATCCATTAAGATGTATCTTAAGTTATAATTGATGAAGTAAATATTTGCCTATCACCTAACAAAACAACTCAATAGTTTTTCACTCATGTTGACAATTTGAAAGATTTCAATGTAAATAGTTTTCTCAAAAAAATAGGTTCAACATGGTATGGTATCTTGGATAATGAAGCACAGTAAAAATAAACTAATTTTGTCTATCTGTTATGCAAAGATAACTATTTTCAAGTTGCAGTATTACTTAAGTACATATATCTAGTTTTATTTAGGACTACAAATGATACTCTAAAAATAAGTTAAAGTGTCAATCATCAATTACCTTCAAACTGGGAATTTATATCATATTCTGTTTGTGATATATATCAGTGAAAACAAAAAATTAAATTCAATAATCAAAAGGGCTTTTAAGAAAACGTTATACATTATACTAATCATAAAAAAATTTAACCATGAAAAGCCATGTAAATTCTATTCTGTGGCTTTACACTAACTCTAAAACTTATACTTTCATTATCCATAAATCATTTATTATGTAACATTGTGTATAGAGCACAGTGGATGTGCACCAGAATTAGTCTAAAAGAAAAGAAAAGGTGTGAAGAGAAAACTGTGGAGGGGAGAGAATGGGAGAAAAAAAGGAAAGAAAATGAAAAAAGAATAAAAGGAAAGAGAAATCTTCCCCCTCAAAACATTTAAAATTTAAGTTTAGGGTAGAATTATACACATATCAAATTATGCTAAAACTTTACAGAACTTTTTAGCATAAAATGTCTTCTAGGCTCTAACCCCCATCTCCTCTCCAGGCATAGTTCTTACTTTTAAAATCCCCCTGGATGTTACACTGACTGGCACATAGCTCAAGATCACAAAGATGTGTTAAATCATTACCTGGACCTCATGGTGAAGTAGTTCTCCTAAAAGTTTAGTCAGCAAAGCTACTTATTGAGAAAATTCTTAAAGACTAGGATGAAATCTATTTCTGATTCTCCTAAAGAATCTAGCCCAGGACCTTACACATAATAGATGCTTAACAAAAGCATACTAAATCCATCTGGCGTAATTATTTCTTTTCTCCAGTGTTCTTCTCTGAATTCAAATTTTCCAACAATTGCTTAATATATGATTATGTGAAAGTAATTCATAATCATCTTTATTATCTTCTTCAATCACAGGAAGCTATTTCATTCAAGGTTTTTAAAAACCAATTAGTTGACATCAAAACGTTGTAAAGTGAAAGAATCTCCTCTCTTCTCCACCACAAAACTTACAATAATATGTTCAGGAACAACATTAAGACAACTCCAACAACTGGATTTTTGTTATAGTGTCTATGCCAATAAGATGATTCCTGGGCTGGGCCTTTCTCCTGTCGCGAGTCAGCGGTGGTCTCAGCCGGCCCACCCAGTGATGACCAGCACAACACATTTCTGAGACAGTAAGAGCATCTATGGCCTTGGAACAGAAGAAAACATGTATGTCTTGCTTGCATTAGATGTATGCTTTAACCAATAGAATCACCCAGGACCAGATGACAGCAGATAAGCAATAATCAGTTTAAAGTTATATGTAATTATTATGCATCATTTCTACAGAACTTAATCAACCTTTTTTAATATTATCTCTCAGCCATTTATCCTCCTCAAGTCATCCTGTGACTCCAATCACTTCTTCCTTTAGTCACCAGTGCTATTCATGATGAGAAATGCATCTACCTATCTGTATAAACTCAATCCATCCTTCAGGGCCTAGATCAAAGCCCTCTTTGTCCATGAAGATTTCCTCTAATCCTTTGACCTATATTTTCTCTTAATTAAATGGCCAATTGAATTTATTGGATAAAATGTTTATTGGACATTTAATCTTATATTTGGGTATCTCCATGGTGATTAGCACTGTATAAAATGCTCAATAAATAGCTAGTGAACTGAAGTAATATTCTAAAATTTCAAAAAGTAGTTGTAAGATATAGTATTCTTTCTAAGAAACAAGAATTATAACTACAAATTAGACATCTCATCCTCAATCATCTGATTCCAAATGGATGCTATTATCTGGAGAAGGGACACAGTCTAATAAAATATGCTACATGGTCAGAAAATATAGCCAAAGAGGGGCATTAATTTGAGAAACTATCTGTTTTTAAAAGAACAGAATTCTTAGATGATCAAACATCCATTTATAAATACTTACAAATCTAGAACCATTGTAATTGTTTCCACATCATTAAGAAAAATTAAAACATTGCGAAATCTGTTTACAAACATAAGCGAAGGATAGTTTCTAGTGGTTCAAGTTCTGAAATAAATAGTTCACAACTTTCAAATATTATTTTTAAACACTGCAATTTTTTTCATAAGCTCAGAATTTCCAATTGAAATGTGTTCAACTACCGTTTTTCCTTCAGAATAACTAATTACATTGCCCCTGTTTTTCTAAGGCACCAGTTATGAGCCCCTAAACCCTCTGAAAGAACTCACTTTGGTTCCTCTAACAAGAAGACAGTTCCTATTATAATCAGATGAATAACCCAAACTAATGGAATTCGAATTGTTACTAAAGAGGCTACAGAAAATAAGCTTTGACTACTTCTAAATCAAGGTGCTAACATTCAGATTCTATGGTTGTGATGCCATTAACAATGATTTTTCTTGGAAAACACTGCCCTGTTTTTAAGAACACCTAAACCATTACATGCTGTATTAGAACATTAAAAAAGAAATCTGTCTTAAAAATTGCTTATCATTAACACTCAGTCTCAAATGTTTTTTTTAAGACTCAGTATCTGATCTAATCAGAGTTTAAGCAGTGTTCCATAAAATTCTGAAACACTCTATTTCTCCAAGTTCTTAAATGTTTCTCAGCCTACATGCTTGCTGAATGAATAAACACTAAGGAAATGTTAATCATACTTCTCAGCTGAGACTAATTAATACACAAGCCCCAAAATATTGAATTTATCCATGAAAACAGAGCAAAACCAGGATGTTAAGTTGGTTGGGGAGGGTTATATCTTAACACCTGTGTCTATGACATTGTGATACCCTCATCCTTACTGAACCACAGAAATGGCAAAGAAACTGAGCAGATGTCCTTGATTTAACCTTCAGACCTATGTAACATTCCTACACACGCAGCTTAGCTTTGGCCTCACAGAAGACCAGTCTATACCAGTTCTGGAGAAAGTAAGACAAAGAGTTAGTGTAGGTCAATATGGGCCCTGTCTATGGAAAAACCAGTCTCTCATCAAAAGAATCTACATGCTCCCTTATCAAAGAGCTTGATGCATTGCTTGTACTATCTTTTCAAAACTTCTATCCTCAACTAGGGCTTTCCTGAAGTAAGGACAAAAAGCAGTATAATTTGTAACAGGAGCTTGCTATGTTTAAAAGTTGAGAAAGATTCACGTTAAAAATTCCAGATTTTTAGATTACCTCTTTAAAAATCAGATGTTCTGGCTATACTGAGGGCCACATACCTGCCTGGCAGCAACTGGCTAGAGCTGAGTGGTGGTGCCCCTCAGTGTGCCCCAGTCCCCACCATTCCCTAATGGTTACCCCCGAGCAGCTTTGCTCGTTTTTGTTCCCAGCCTCACCCTGTAAATGTTTTATTTGAACTCCTTGGTATGAACGTTAAGCATATGAACTTAAGTCAGACTACCCAGGTTTAAATTCTACCACTTATTGGTTGTGTGAGCTTGGTCATATCATGTCCCTTCTTCTTTCTGCTCTTGTTTTCTCCTTGTAAACTTATAATAATTACAACTACTTTGCAGAGTTGTTGGGGAAATTGAATATAATTCCTATATGAAGCACATAGCCCAGTGCACTTATTATTAAGGACAACACACAAATAGGGATAGATCCAACCCCCACTATTGCATTACATTGGGCGTACAGAGCTGTAACCTCCAGAAGGCTTCCAAGCTTAGGCCAAGGCAGCAGACCTACAGCCCGTCCAGCATGATCTAGGTAGGCTGCCGGAGACCTTGAGTGAGGGGTACTCACCGCTGCAACTCAGTGACACCATATCAGTCACACCGTCATTCTCCTCTAAGGTCAAAGCTAGTTCGTATCCCTGGCTACACATTACAACCATCTGGGGAACATTTAAAAACAAAAGAAAAAATTGCCCAGGCCTTACCCCAAGCCAAGTAAACCAGATCTATTGCGGGTGGATCTGGATATATTGGAAAAGCTTTCCAGGCGATTCTAACGTACAGACAGGCTTTAGAACCAATAATGCACAGCACAGGCAGCACCAGCCCTATCCAGCAACTCAGACGCTCACAAATTCAATGCAGAGGTTCACATTTTTACAGATGAGCAACTCAGGAAGCTTTAAAACCCAGAAATTATTGCTTCATCGAGCAGAAAGTATTCATTTTGTAAACATGTCTGTATTTTGGATATGTGAGTTACATATTTAGAAAAATATGGAGACAATTTTTATGGAATGTGGTATTTCTTAAAGTGTGTCCCTACACAGGTTATTTAAAATGCCTCTCTAGGACATTTCCACAGCCTTAGGGGTAATAATTTTGAATCTTCAGAAGGTGACTGAATTTAGCAATACCACATTAAGTAATTTTAAAAGGACATATAAGCTATTTTTACTTAATATTAAAACAACTTTAAATTGCTATGGTAAAGTCATAAGTTTGCTACTTAAAAATGGCAAAATCGTCAATAGATCTGCATGAATTATAGAGCAACATTATGAAGATATTGCTAATAATGTGTAAGCTCTGTGCTAATTTTTTTTTTAATTTATTTATTTATGGCTGTGTTGGGTCTTCGTTTCTGTGCGAGGGCCTTCTCTAGTTGCGGCAAGCAGGGCCCGCTCCTCATCACGGTGCGCGGGCCTCTCACTATCGCGGCCTCTCTTGTTGAGGAGCACAGGCTCCAGATGCGCAGGCTCAGTAGTTGTGGCTCACGGGCCCAGTTGCTCCGCGGCATGTGGGATCCTCCCAGACCAGGGCGCAAACCCGAGTCCCCTGCATTGGCAGGCAGACTCCCAACCACTGCGCCACCAGGGAAGCCCAGCTCTGTGCTAATTTGGTTAAACGTTCAAATACTTATAAAACTACAGGAATGTATCCAGAATGGCAAAGTAATAAAAACACTAGTCATTCAAGTAATTTTACGTTAAGAAAATTAAAAAAAAAAAAAATTTAGTAGTCTAATGTTTAACCAGATCTGGAAATTTTTAATTCTTAGAATATTCAATATTTAAAAGTTCTAAGAAGACATTTAAAAACCATTCTTAAAATTTAGTAAAGAGATAACTATTTAATTTGGAGGAAAAATATTTTAAGGTCCTCTAATATTCTTTCCAGTCACTAAATTAAAATGCCACGTATATTTAAATATAAATTTCGACTCCACTTATTTTAGCATGAATCTTTTTTACGAAATATTACCTTTCTTTTCTTTTTTTCCATATCTATATCTCATTTATTAATTTTGCTCTCCTTTCTCCAAACCACGGGTCACAAATCCAGATATCTAGGGGGCAGGCAGATCACATGAAGTAGCAGTCAGGTTCCCAGGCAGAGGTCACAACACGGTAGCCTGGAAATCTGGTCCACACCCAATTGATTTGCTGGCTCCGTGTTTTAAAAATTTGGAAAACTCGGAAAAAAATCCAGAATTCCAGCTTATTCTGGAAAAGCAGGCGTTCTGGGAACACGGGGGCCACACCCCCTCTTAGCAACATTGTCTGGAGCTGTGTATCTCTCTGCCCCTTGGAACAGGACACAAGCTCTCTCTGATTTGCCAGTTACCGCCACCTACTTGTCACGTATACAATCCCTGCTAGCTTCTGGAAGCTTCTGAGATTCCAACTTTTCACAAAAGGATAAGCTAATCAAGTAAGAGACCCTCTTCCTTAGGCCCCAGACTCCACATCTAGGCTGGGGGCCTGGAAGATTAAAGGTGAATAGCGGGCAGCCACCCTGGGGACACGGAAGCCAGGAAACACGTCCTGTCTCTCTTCGGGGGCAGTCAGGAGATGGTGTGATGGAGACAAGAGTCATGGGCTCCTCCACTATCCATGGCGGGACCTCGATGGGGGGTTCGCTCTCTGCGTGGCGGGGCTCCCAACCCCTCTAGCGGAGGACAGTGGCAAGGGCGCGGTAGAGTGAGGAGTCCTTGGCGCCAGGCAGAGGATCAGGGCTCGAGGGTCGTAGGGAGAGTAGGGGAGAGAACACGGGCTTCGGGGAGAGAAATCTGGCTTCACACCCCAGCTGCACTCCATCCTCACCGCGAGCTTCAGTTTCTTCATCAGCGTAACTGAAATAATGCCATAGGGGGCAGGTAATAACGCCAGAGGGGCACCCGCCGCAGCCTGCCTTCACTCTCATCCGCTTCCCTGGTTGCACAGCAGGGGGAGGGGGAAAAGGAGGAGAGCTGCGAGGGAGGAGGAGGTCGGAGACAGACGCTAGGCAGTCGTGGGCTCTGCAGCATCTTGGAAATTCAAAGAATGGGAAGAGAGATGATCCAAAACTGTATGACTAGAAGGTCGAAGTGCTCAGGTCTTTTCTGTGGTATCAGGACGAGGCTTCCGTTACGTAAAGAGGCAGAAAAGTGAAAGGGAAGGGTTGAGGTGGTCTCTCAGACTGAAAAAGCACCTTCGAGTGGCTGCGATTCTGCCTTATGGGCATGGCAGAGACGCTGTGTGCACGTGCATGTGAGTTCACGTGTGCGCACACACATACGGACACACACACACAATTTCCGGCCCTCCAGAATGCCTAACGACGAAGACAGACCCGTTCACAGATATCTGATTTGAGGCTTTGCCTTAGCAAGTGACAGTCTAGAAATGAGAATCATCAGAGTATAGGGAAGGGACAGGTTAAATGCAGGGGATCCTGGACAGCGGCTTAGAAAAGATGGAGTTGGAGCCTCCCAGACCAGGAAGGGCTTCCACAGGCAGGAAGATGTCGGGGAAAGGGCATTTCTAGCAAAGAAAACCATGTGAGGCCAGACCCAGAGGCAGAAGCTACCAGGTCTGTTTGAAGACAGACCATCAGTCCAGTGCATAAGGTGGAGGATGGGGGCAAGGCAGGAGGTGAACCTGAACCTGGAATGGCAGGGACCTCTCAATGCCAGTCTGTGACTTCACTCTGGACACATCTGGTAACGGAAACTCCGTACCCAATGCACAAAGCTCTCCTCATAGAGAGATAACCCCAGAATCCCTGCAGGATCACAGTGGGTTGGAGAGGAATAATAAACAGTCTAAAGGCGCCCAGACAGTACACAGAAAAAGAATCAAGCTTAAAATGCCAGTAGTGGCTCTGAATTGATCTATTTAGCATTGCCGGCCCAATGCATCACTAGCTTAACATTTAGGGAGAGTTGACTGACTTTACACCGTTCTGGAAAGACGGAAATATTGATGATAAAAGAAAGCAGATCTAAACACATCAGAAATGAGTGATTTGGGGATTTTTAAATCATCTTTAACTTTGGTTTCAGTGAATTCTAAACTGTGGCACAAAATAGTAACTCTAGACCCCTGACAAGAGCTGCAAAGGGTCACAGGGATCCTTGAAGCTCCCCATCTTCCTGTTATTTTCAGCCCCGGGTCGCTGGCACCATGTCCTACAACTTCATAAGGTCCCTGGCGCCAGCATAGTACAAAGTCCAACCTCTGCAGAATGACAGAAGTCATACAAATGGAAACCAATGTCTTAAACCCAGTGAGATAAATGCTCCGTGGAAGTGTTACAGAGAGATCAGAGACCAACCCAGATACTACAGATAATATCTATAACCCCTGCATGCCCAGGCAGTAAAGTACACTGGCTAAGAGCAGGGACTCCATCGCAAGACATGGTTCAACCCAGCGCTGGGTGATTCTGGGCAATTGCCTAATCTCTCCATACATCAATGTCCCATCTGTAAGAAAGGGAGAATAAGAGTGTCTACCTCACTGGATTATTGTGAGAATTAAAAGTTTACTCACACAAGGCACTTGGTACTATGCCTGGTACCCTAAATCATTCTCATTAGTATAACTAGATTAGCCCAGAAGAGATCCTAGAAAAATATATTAATCTTTTCCCCATTTCTCCTGTCTCTAGCCAAAGGAAGCGTTATGAAAATGAACTTTTCTCTCAATACTTTTCTGCCAACCAAGTGGCATTAACCTTGAGCCTCCATCTCCCAAGCGACATATGGCCAGAGATCTTTTCCACCACTACATGTGTCTTCATATTCACAAGGCTTCCTGAAAGCCTCAAGGAGAGCTGAGTTCCCTGCTAGAAACCTCATGGTCCTGAGAACAGAATTAAAGAGACATCACTCTGGGTATTTCTGTTGGGTACCACCAGTTGCTTGTGTGGATGGAGCAGCTCCATGTCCACAGGTCAACGAATGACCCCAGGAGCAGCCAAGCCTGGATGCCCTGCCCTGACATCCCTCTCAAACCACCGCCTGCAGCTTCATTGTTCTTGCCCCTTCCAAATGTGTCTGGACATCCAGGGAAGAGATGCCCTTCCTCCTTCCCTTGCGGTCACCTATACTCAACAGGCATCCTAGGAATTCTCTGCCTCTGATTTCAGGATTCACAGGCTGTCCTGAATAGCAGTGAGAGCTCTGGAGTTCCACAGCAAATAGTTTTCCCATCCCTGACAACAAGGAAAATTAGGTTTCATCAGCGCACAGGTAAATCATCAGAGCGCATGATTAGAGATAAACTGCTCTAATCGTGCTGTTTAGGTCCAAAGTGAAGGACCTCTCAATAATTCATCAGATTTTTAAAAAGATAACTTGAGTAATATCCCTTGCAAATATATTAGCATCAAGGTTAAGTATAATCTAAAAACTGCATGTGTTAAAACAAACATAGCCAGAAGAATTAACATCTATAACACTGTGTCAAAAAATCAGAAATAACAACTCACATAGAGAAAAATCAAATTTCCCACCAAGCTACTGCTTTACCAAAAGCATCCCTTTATCCTCATTTCTCTAAATCGAAATCTGTTAATGAGCTTGGCAGCAAAACCTACCAAATACCGATGAGTGTTCAGGATGCTATTGTGGTTGGCTTTGAAAACAACTCATGATTAGGAAATCAACATGGGAAGCATACAGCAAATATCCGAAAGCATTTTCTCTGCCTGGCGACTGGCAAGAACCTGGGGTGTGTTTTTCTGCCTCTATGCCGTGTTGCTCTGGTCACTGGAACAACGTGGTCGCTACAAAAGGAAGAAGAAAAAGACCTTCTGCATTTAAGCAGCGGCACAAATTTTGCCTGAAAGCCACCATGCGGGGACCTGTGTGACTGGGCGGAGTGCCTGCCTGTGACTTGCCAAGGAAAGGACAAGCAGTGGGCCCCTCCCCCACTCAGTCCTTGGTTTCCTCCTCGCCCGCACTGCAGCTCGGGACCTTCAGCATTTCCTCTTCTGGGAAGGCTGGGAATTGACTGTTTTTATGAAACGAACATGACCCAGAAAAGCACTCAGCATGATCTGCCCGTGCACTTGAAAGACTCCTCAGCTGTACTTCCCATCAAGGAGTGTCTGAGCTCCTGTTGATTAAAGCACAGCCTCAACCCGCCGACATGTGCGTCTTCCAGGGGAACAGCAACAGATCCTTGGCCCCGAATCACCACGACTCCTGGCTGGCATGTCTACGTGGGAATTCAGAGAAACTCATGTCCACCAGAAGTAGTTCAATAAATGGAAAACTCCCAGTAATGATTTTATTTAGTCGAGCATATACTAATCAAACCATACACGCAGAGCTATGTACATATGTGTGCTTAGCAGCAAGACATGGTGACAAAGTGCCCTGGATTTGAGTCCAAAATCTTGACATTCAATACCACCACCGCTTTATGTCAAAAAGTGCTTTGCTGTTCAATTCAAAAGACACAGTTCAACATTATTTACTGAATACTATGTGCCCTGTACTGACCTAGCTTCTAAGGAATGAATGACAAATAAATTAGTCTTTGTCCTCTTGAGTTTAAAATCTAGAAGGGAACACTGACATGTATAAAAATACTTGCATTAAAGTGTGTTGCATAGAAACTTATTTTCAAGGCACAGAAGATGGAGTGATCAGATCGTTCTGAGGATGGAAAAGGTGACACGGAAAGGCTTTACTAAGAAGCTGATACTTTAAGAGGATTCTAAAGAATAGACAGAAATTTTTCAAAGTGGGATGACACAGGTTCCCAGAGCAGGACTGACCACAGGGTGAGACTGATGTATGTCTACGATGTGCCAGGCACTGTGCTAGGCTCCTGACATGTATTAACTCAATCTTCACAACAATCTAGACTTGGGCACTAGTATCAGCCCCATCTGACAGGTGTGCAAGTTGAAGGAGATAGAAATTAAGAACCTCTTCTACCATCACACAGCTTCTACCTAGACCAGTGGACTCAGAGCCCATGTCTCTAATATCTACATAGAAGGCACACAGTAGTATTTAGTGGATAATCAGAGAGTGAGTAAACAAGTAAAAAAACTATCTTGTACTTCTGCAGCATGAAGTTCAAGGGGTCTGGCAGAAGGGAGAGGGCAGGAAGAGATGCTGATGAAAGTGAGGTAGGAGAAGGATCATGGACGGCCCTCTGGGCCAGCTTAACTGCTTGGAACTTCCCCTGGGGACATTCTAGGCGAATGAACATGGCCACCTCTCTGTATTACAGAGGAGGGGACTTTTTTAGTTGAGAATGGATGCAGAAACCTCAATCAGGAAGCTATTACAATAACTCAGGTATGAGACTTTTAGAGTACAAACTAAGTGAACTTGAGGATGGAGAGAGGAGAGATATTGCAAAGCACTTGTACGAGCAAACATCACTGAGCAGCATGGCTGGGCAGTGCTGGGGAGAACCTGTAGCCTGGGAGAGGCAGAGGCCTTTCAGTTTTGTCTAAAAGGATCAGGAAAAGAGGGATCAAGATTAAAGCTTAATGATGTGGCTCGGGCTTCCCTGGTGGTGCAGTGGTTGCGCGTCCGCCTGCCGATGCAGGGGAACCGGGTTCGTGCCCCGTTCCGGGAAGGTCCCGCATGCCGCGGAGCGGCTGGGCCCGTGAGCCATGGCCGCTGAGCCTGCGCGTCCGGAGCCTGTGCTCCGCAACAGGAGAGGCCACAGCAGAGGGAGGCCCGCGTACCACAAAAAAAAAAAAATAATGTGGCTCAATTCAAATAAAGACTTGAGTACCTGCATACGAAACTGAGGTATTCCAAGAAATACCACAAACAACACGCTAAAGGCCAGACCAAAACCGAGTTTTAGGTGTTCGGAAGAGGATAAGTCAAGTATACAAGTAACAATTATTTGAAGCAGGAAAATAATAAACACATAAGAACATTCTAAGGGGGTTTGAAGAGAGACATAATCCCGTTCCATTTTGGGGATCAGAAAACAAAGTTTTATAAAGTAGGTGGCATCTTAGATTGGTTTTGAGAGGTCATGTACACGAGAAAGGACCGCAAGCTGTTTTATACATAAAAATATGTCTATCCATGTGATCGTCAACTCCCACTGTTGACTCTACCAAATTCTCAAATAGAAAGCACATGCTTCTCTAATACTTTCCCTGTAAAGAATAAAGATTCTGGAAGCATCTGGGAAGATGCTTGCCTGGTGGCGCAGTGGTTAGGAATCTGCCTGCCAATGCAGGGGACACGGGTTCAAGCCCTGGTCTGGGAAGATCCCACCTGCCGTGGAGCAACTAAGCCCGTGCACCACAACTACTGAGACTGCGCTCTAGAGCCCGTGCTCCGCAACAAGAGAAGCCACCGCAATGAGAAGCCCACGCACCGCAACCAAGAGTGGCCCCCGCTCCCCACAACTAGAGAAAGCCCGCGCACAGCAACGAAGACGCGGTGCAGCCAAAAATAAATAAATAAATAATAAATAAAATTTTTTAAAAAGAATGAAGATTCTAATATTTCTCAATATTTCTTTTGTTAACTGTCATATTCCTTGCCATCCACTGCTACCTGAGGGGGAATTAAAGTGCTGCAGTACAAACAGCATGAGCTTTGGAGCCATAATAAAAATTATAATATGATAGCAAACTTTTATTAAGCATCTGTTAGGTACCAGACACATTTAACGCTCACAACATAACCTATGTGGCAAGCATTATTATCATCCACCCTTTTAGATGGTGGAACTGAGGCACAGAGACGCTCTCTCAACATGACACAGCTAGGAAATGTCACAGCTGGACTCAATTTACTTAACTTCTATGTCTCTCCTGATCAAAGGAGGGGTGGATAAAATAAAACCCACCATCCGAGTTTGTTGTGATGATCAAGTCAGACAGTGCGTATTAAGTGCCCAGCTAAGGATCAGGTACTGACAAGCACTCATTTCCTAGTGGCTGCAATGATGACTGAATACATCTCAATTTAGCAACTCATTTACCACCAGTCATCCTCTTGAGGACATCAAGAGTGTCATCTTTTACAGTCTCAGACATCTTCTATCAACACTGAAGATCATTAGGTAAAACTCCCACAACGCACAAGTAGGCACCCATTCACAACTCGAACACTCCCAGTCCACAGGGAACTCATTATCTTAGAGGCATTTATCCCAATGGTGTTGACTTCCCTACTCACAACGAAAATCATTAGAAAAGTCATCTTATCATAGAACTCAGTCTACTCCCTGGATTTTATTTAGGGGTGGCTGTCTTCCCTCTGGACAATTCTTGTTTTCAACAACTGTCTCGTCTTTCATTCAATTAGAGGGTTTACAGCCTCCTTTTCATGATCTGTCTTGCCTGCAATATCGGTCCCACACCTTTGAGGGCCCTGGCTGCCTTCCCCTGGCCATTCTCTTCTCTGTAATGATCTCTTAAAATATGGGGTCCAGAACAAAATGAAATGTCTTGATGGAGGGCAAGAGACACTTTCACCCCCCTTTATCCAGGTCTCCCTGGGAAGATGACATTTACTTCCTTAACAAACTCATAATACTGTTCCCTTCTTTTAGACATTTGCTTAAAACACCTAACATCTTTTTCCCAATAAGTGTAAAATTTTAGAAATTTGTATTTGTGCCTTTAAATTCTCCTTTCTCCGTTTTCTGGCCACTGTATCCTCCTATTAAGAATCATCCTGTTGCTGCACCTATTCCATCCAATTGCCCTCTGTGACTTCATCCAGGTCACTGAGTAGGATGAAGAAGGAAAGCAGGCCACGCTCAGTGTTCCCCCCAGCACTCCATGGAGGCATCCGTCCTAAGGGTGTTCCCATTTCATCTGGAGCACCTCTACTTTAAGAATGGTCAACTGATCTACTTACTGTTCTGAGAATAGTCTGAGGTTTTCTCCCCCATTTTTCATATTCTTTTTTGTTTGTTTTTTGGAATACTCAATCCTATTCTCTCTGCTGGTCAAAAGCCTACCTTCTCTTCAACTCCCGCCAATTCCCTAAAGGACTACCAGGTCCCAGATTACTGCCATATTTCAAGTTCAAGAGGATGGGAGACACCTGGGTGAAGACTGACCCTTCGTTTCTGGCACTGAGAACCGTAACCTACTTCATCCCCTCTCCTACCCCCTCCTCTTCACTCCAATGTGCCTTAAGCTCTAAGCAAATGGAACTTACCACTGTTTCCTGAACATGCAAACCTTTCTCAGCTCTGCACCTATGTATTATGCTACTCCCTTTGCATAGAAGATCTTTCCCTCTACTTCTTTGTTCAAATTCTTATACTTCCTTCAAGTCTCAGTTCCAAGTTTACCTGCTCTGTAAAATTTTCTTCCCTAACCCTAAGCCCTAAGCAGAATGAGTTGCTCTGATCCTACTTTGCTCTATTCAATGATATCTAATATCTCTGTGATATCTATTAGATGTCATATGGTAAATATCTGTCTACAGACCTGGTATTCCCAGTAGACTGTAATCTCCTCCAGGGAAGAGCCATGTCTATGAAAATGGAAGGACCCAGCATAGTATCTGCCCCACAGAAAACACTCATATTTATTATGCTGAATAAATAAATGAATGGGAAAATGCAAGAGACATCACAGTACTAAAAAAAAAACAAAAAAACTAGCAATTAAAGGAGCAAGGATAAACCAAGATAGAAAATGCACAGCATTTGTTTGTAAACATATATATTTTAGGCTTGGTAGTTGAAAAGATTCTTTAATCTTTTAATATGTTCCGATTCTTCAGAGTTAATGACCACATAAAAAAAAAAAAACAACCCAAAGGCTATAAAACCATCTGACATTAATTTGAATCTCCATGTCACTCATTTTTTGTCCTAGGGGGAAGAAAAAGAAAAAAAAGTCTGGCATACTGGAGTCAAACTTTTCCATATGGTATTGGCATTTAAGTAAATGTGCTGTGATTGAAAATAATCAGACCTGGCTTATTTGGAATGGTTTTATCATTGCAACTTTTAAAGTAAATAGTACAAATGTTATAACAAAGAAGCAAAGAACAAGGAAATTCAAGTTGATTAGATATGAAGAAAAACATTATAATTTTAGTACCCATTAATTTATATTACAGTAAATGATATCATGCATCTCGAAACACATAACTCATAAAAATAGAGAATATGTACTCTAATGACTATTTTCAAGTTACATCCACCAATATAATTTATTAATTCTATCCTAACAAATAATTCACTGAAGCTTAAAACCCTTAGGTATAGTAATACACAGAAACTTGAACTGTTTACTAGTGCCCTTTCTTTTACATTATAAGAAACAAACTAATTTTTTCTCTCGCTATTTGCAAAGAAACAAACAATAGCTCTGGGCAGATGAAAAATTTTCCAATAAGCTGTTATTCATTCAACAGAAATGTCTAATTAAAAGGATATTTCCTATCTTTTGTACTTAAAAGACTGGCATGTAAACTCTATGATTAATTCAGAACTTTCTAGAGAAGCCAAGCATATGTGCTTTAGAACTTCCAAATGACTAATCAACATATATTTCCTGAATAACCACTCTAAACTTGAACTCTGCTTGCTAGGCACTACGATGAGAAAGAAAAAATAAATCCTAGTCACTATGTTCTAAAATGACACGTAGGTGACTTATAGAGATAAAACTAACAAGCACAAAACGGTCATAAAACAATCCAAAACCACCCAACAGAAAGGAAGACATACGTTTACCGAAGGCATTTATAAGAATGTTAATAGCAGGACTGTCCATAATATTCAAGAACAGGACACCACCCCAATGTCCATCAAGAATAGAATGGATAGGGCTTCCCTGGTGGCGCAGTGGTTGAGAGTCTGCCTGCCAATGCAGGGGACACGGGTTCGAGCCCTGGTCCAGGAAGATCCCACATGCCGCCGCGGAGCAACTAGGCCCGTGAGCCACAACGACTGAGCCTGCGCGTCTGGAGCCCGTGCTCCGCAACAAGAGAGGCCGCGACAGTGAGAGGCCCGCACACCGCGATGAAGAGTGACCCCCGCCCCTCGCCGCAACTAGAGAAGGCCCTCGCACAGAAACGAAGACCCAACACAGCCAAAAATAATTAATTAATTAATTAATTAATTAATTAATTTTTAAAAAAAGAATAGAATGGATAAATTGTGATATATTCATAGAACTGGATATTAAAGAGCAGTGAGAATGTCTGAACTACAACTACGCTCAATAATGCGGATACGCAGCACAAACATTAACTGAGAGATACAAGACACAAAAGAGCATATACTGGATAAATCCAATGACATAAAAGTCAAAGCCAGACAAAACTAATCTAGGGAGCTGGATGTCAGAGCAGTTGTTACCCTCGGAGAAGGCTGTTACTGGAAGGGGACGGGAGAATGGCTTCCAAGGTGCTGGCAATGTTTTGTTTCCTGATCTAGGTGCTAGTTACACAGGTGTGTTCAGTGTGTAAAGTGTATTGATTATGTACACGTTTCTGTATGTTATGTTTCCATTATCTGTCACTACATAACTAACTATGCCAAAGCTTGGTAGCTTGAAACAACCATTTTAAAAAGATTTTATTGAATATAGTTGATTTACAATGTCATGTTAATTTCTGCTGTACAGCAAAGTGACTTAGTTATCCATATTTATATTCTCTGTCACACTCTTTTCCATGCTGGCTTATCACAAGATACTGAATACAGTTCCCTGTGAAACAACCATTTTTGCTCCTGATTTTGTGGGACAGGAATCTGAGGAGAGCTCAGCCTGACATTCCTCTTTGCTGCATGTGGCACCAGCTGTGTGGCTGGCACATCCGCTTCTGAGACGGCTCCATCCCTTCATCCCTCACATGGCACCGTGCTGTACCCTGGCTTCTCTCTCCCCTTCCCCCTCTCCTCCCCAACTCTCTCCATGGTATTTCATACTTCAGGCCTCCCCGCATGGCTCAGCCTTCTCAAAACATGGTCATCCCAGAACAGCCACACTTCCTACACGATGGCTAGCTTCAAGGGGAAGCAACCCAAAAGCAAATCTTCCACGAGACCCAGGCAGCCGCTGCAAAGCTTCTTATGACCTATAGCCTTGGGAGTCACTGGTCACCAGCAGTGTACGAGGCCAGCCCAGAGTAAAAGGAAGGGGGCTGGCTATACATGGTGTGGCTACTGGGGGGTTTGGTTCATTGGGAGCAAATGCATTATCATTTAATCAAAAGTTTAAAATATATATAAGAAAGATTTCATGCATTTGTTTAACTGAAAACCAGGTACTGACTGAATTCCTGATAAATACTAAGTATACTAGATGAGTAAGATATGGTTGAAAAGATACAATTACATGCAAAATATAATACTTAGGCACTGCTTCCCTGCCACACTATCTATTGATAATAATATCCATCAACTCTGTTCAGTCCCACCGCTCTCATTTTCTCCTACATTCAGTTTATTCAGAGACTATTACGTACATGGAAATGTGAGAGATAAAAAAGATATATACTAACAGTGATTTGCTTCACTTGAAATGCATTTATTTGTTCCCTCATTCATTCTCCACGTTCACCCCAGGACTGGCACTGCATTAGGAATTGATTATCGGGAATAAAAATGCCAAAAAGGCAGAGTTCCTGCTTACAGGTCCTTGGAGAAAAACATAATGAGTAAGACATAGAGTCAGCTAAGTACAGACTATGGGCTAGCAACATCAACCAGAACCATTGGTTCATTTCTTCATAGGAGTTCAAAAGACTGTGAGGTCCTGACCAGTAAAGGCCAGGAGTTTGTACAGGTTTTCAGTAGGTCATGGTGAGTCAATACATTTTTTTGAGAAAGAAGGGAGTAAAGTAAAAGCCATATATTCATTAGAAAAATCTAATTTCTTTCAGTGCAAGAAGGAATAAGAAAGACTTAAGGCAGAAACCAGTTCAGGAGGAGGTGCAGAGGCCCAGACCAAGAAGGGGTAGGAGAAATACACTTCCCAGATGCAATCAGGAGCTAGTTCTGAGATACCAGTCAGGATGCAACAGAGATTGCATGTGAACGCAAAAACTGTCCGTTCTTGTGTCTGTTTTTTACAACTAATTTAATATCCAACTGTTTATCTCCTTACATGAAGAAGAGAGTAAAGCTGAAAGAGACTTAAGCAATAAATGGATTTAAAACACGACTCTTTTTAATGGCATCATTACAGAATCTCTAGGTTAGGAGAACTGACTGTCATAACCCTTCACAGAAGTAAAAGTACCTTCTTCTTTGTATTAGTTTTGTACAATCAGTCTGAAACAAATTCTCAGAATTTGCATGATTAATAGTAGGAACATTTTCTCACCCTCATACTTGGCCAACTGTACAATTTTAATCACCAAAAAAAACAATTTTAAAAAGTCAACTCCCTTCCATTTATTATTTTGTTATTCTTTATATGGGAAAATTAACTCCAAAACTCATAAAAGGATATTTCTATGTAAGACTTTAGCTAACCCATCTCATGCCATGTTATAAAATAATAATATCTATTAAAATATAAATGTTATATATTTAGATATAGAAAGATAATATGTATCTATTAAAGTATAATTTTAGGACATGACATGAAAAATGCTTATAAACTTGTACTTTTAAAATCAAATTTATTAGAATGCTTTAAAAATTCCACAGATTTTTTTTTTTTACTTGTTTCAATCTAGCAACCATGCTGTTTCTTCTTAACCAAGATACCAGAAAAGTTATATTTCATCAGTTTAAGTCCTGAGTAGTATCACAAAAGCAACACTGAGAGAGGAGCTTTCAAACATGAGTTTCTATAGTTTATTTTTAGAAAGCTGTTTGTCAGAGCACATCAAAGCAGTTTTTAGTAATAATTTACCTTTTCTCCAATTTTCAATCTAAGTGCAGAAAGGTAAATGTAAGTATAATTTTATAATTCAGAGAACATTTTCTTGATTACTTATAACATATACTACAATCAGCCAACAAGACATGTAACACCTACTCTGTAACAGACATATGCTAGGATCTATGGAAAATATAAAGAAAAAAATGTGTTAAGTTTTACAATAAGTGAAAGCAACTTGAAAGTCAGAACAATTGAAAAAGCACTGCACTTGGTGTTAATACTTAGGTTCTACTTCCATTTTGCATTTAACTCTATCTATGTGTTCCAAGACTCTTACTAGTATAACTGTTCCCAACTGTACAATGTCTGACTTGCTTTATTATCAGGCACAAATATGAGAATGTCATAAACTGTGATGTCCACACAAATAATTCTTTTAAAAAATATATATAAATGGCAATGCAAGACAGATAATATTGAAGTGTTGGAAATCTGTGTTATGAACCATAAAATATACGCTTCAGAAGGTAAGAGTGGTATGGGACAGATTAGGAAGGATGTCATTACAGAAAAATGATAAGTGAATTGAGTCTTGAAAGGCAAGTGGAAGATGAATATTCAAAAAGAGAAACAAACTAACCTACAGGAGGGATTCTTTAGGAGGAGCTACAATAATTACGTTTGGACAGATATGCTGAGGACCTTTTTATAAAGGCTCCAGAATGTCAAGTTGAGAAATCAGGAGGTGTGAGCACCAAGGAGGTGAGGTCTATAACGAAAGAAAGAAAAAGATGAAAAGACTATTTTGGGAAGATTAATTTGGGATGGCTATCACTCTGCTGTTATCTCATTGTTATATCTCCCCTGAAGAAAGGGAGATTAATTCATAGACTAAGCAGTAGAGGCCTGGGGACATTCAGAAATGTCTAAAGACATTTATAAGGGAGAATCAATCAGGCATTCAGACCGGTTAGACGGGATGAAAGACAAAGAGCCAAAGATGACAACAAGCCTTCCAGTCCCGGGAATGACAATTACAGAAAGGAGCTGGGGTGAAAGAGAGGGAAAATGATGAGTCCAGTTTTGTACATGCTGAGTTGGAGGTGGACGTAAGGCTTACAGTGCGATGTCCTGTGTGTAGAAGACGTGACTTTGGGACTCAGGGTCATAACTGGAGCAGTATTTTTGAATTTAATTTTATTTATATGAAGGTAATTGTAGAGGCCACGAGGAGTTGATAAGCGTAGTGAAAAAAAATAATAAAGTTGTGTAAAGATGGGAATGAGAAGCTAAGAATGAGAGTCAGAAACAATGGGGTAATTAGAGAATTTTATCATGAACCCAAGGGATGCCCCACAAGAGGGAATTTGAAAAAAGTAACACTGATAAGCAATGTCAAATGCCACAGGGAATCAAAGGGAGATCAAAATTGGGACAGAGCTAAGACATATGGTTAAAAGATATCACAGGAAAACTTCAGGAGTCTTTCTTCTAAAGAGAGGGGTCAGGAAGCCAGGCAGGGAAAGGGCTCAAAGAGGGCAAGGAAGCAGTAGATGCTACAGTAAATACAGCAATAGGGTCAAGGAATCCGAAAGCCTTGGGAGGGAATTTCTACAGCTGCCACAACCGGCAGTGAGACTCAGATGGGCTTTCACTCATCTTTTTCAGCACAAAAGACCTGCTTAATCTGATGGCATAAAATAATCCCATAGAGAGAAAGAAAGTAAAGTGACACTTTTTCTCCCCCTTCTTCATGTATGCTAGCAGTGGCCTAAATTCTGTGGAGGTCGCCAATGGACATTATTACAGGAATTAGTGCAACTGGAAATCAAACTATTACTGTTACAGACAAAATCAAAGGCATCTGAGCCTTTCACAACAGTGAGCCTGAATTATACTTTTAGACATAAGGACTGAGATGGAAACAAACCAAAACCGTTAAGGACATCCCTTGCATCAAACCAGTGGCTTCACAGAAATCAGTTTCTTGCCTTTCAAATCTCCCTTGGCCTACATATGCTTAGGTTCACAAACTGGCCACATGGAAAATAACCCTCCATATCCCATCACAATAGAGAACTTCAGAAAATACATCAGTCCCCTGTGGAATCCTCTAAAGATTTTAAAATGTTAACTTCTACAACATCCTCACTTCTCAAAGTAGCACAATTCCTTTCCCACATCAAGAATACTTGCTGTTGTCTTAATGCTTTGCTCAGACACATGGAAAATACCTAGTTGACTGCTTTCAACCAAGTTAAATGGAACCTTTAACAATATCATTTCTACTACCACTATTCCTCATTACTATAGAAAACTGTTATTGGAAAACCACTGGATGAGATCTCCTTATAAATACAGTCTCTAGCTAATTCCATTCCTCTTTAACTTCTTCAATGTTTAGTTACTTCTTAGTTTTATAATTTTGTCAGCGTATCCCTTTTCATAATTCATTTTATTATCGGTATAACCAATATAACCAATATTAAACTGTTAATATTTACAGATCTGACTCAAGTTTGTGTACTTTCAATACCTTTCCAATATATGGCAAATGTTTCAAGAATTTTTCTCTACAAAGGGTGTTTTATTTATTTATTTATTTATTTATTTATTTATTTTTGGCTGTGTTGGGTCTTCGTTGCTGAGCACCGGCTTTCTCTAGTTGCGGCGAGCGGGGGCTGCTCTTCGTTCAGGTGCGCGGGCTTCTCACTGCGGTGGATTCTCTTGCTGTGAAGCATGGACTCCAGGCGCGCGGGCTTCAGTAGTTGTGGAACATGGGCTCAGTAGTTGTGGTGCACGGGCTAGTTGCTCCGCAGCATGTGGATCTTCCCGGACCAGGGCTCGAACCCGTGTCCCCTGCATTGGCAGGTGGATTCTTAACCACTGCACCACCAGGGAAGTCCCAAGAAAGGGTTTTTTTAAAAATACATCTATACCTTAACATGATATTGAGTATGACCCACACCAATTCATTCAACAAACATTTATGAACACCTACTAAGTGCTAGGCGTTGTTATGAGGGTTGAGCGGAGTAATAAACAAATGGTTACGAATCCCTTCCCTTCCCTACTGAGCTCACTTTCTAGTGAGAGAAGCAGCAGACACAAACCAACAAAATAAGTAAGGCAGTAGCATGTCAGCATGTGCTATAGAGAAATTAAAGCAGGAAAGGTGGATGGGGAGTGTTGGGCTAAAAAGGGAAGGGTTGCAACTTGGAATATGGTGGTCAGGGAAGGCCTCGCTGAGAGGTGACCTCTGAGCAAAGACCTAAAGGAAGTGAAGGAGCTGGTATCTGAGATGAGAATGTGCTGAGCAAAGGGGACAACAGTTCAGAGGCCTGAGGCAGGAGCACACCTGGCGTGTCTGAGGATCAGCCAAAAGGCAACTGTGATCAGAAGAAGGTGAGGGATAAAACAGCAGGAAATGAGATCAGAGAGGTGAAGGGGGAGAGAGCAGATCACAGGGTCTCCCAGGCCACTAGAAGGACTTTGGCTTTTCCTCTGAAGGATATGAGGAGTGTTTAGATTTAAAGCAAAGAAGTAAAATGACTTGACATGTTCTTAAAGAATCACTCCAACTACTGTATAAATCGCTGATTGTAGGAATGCAGGGAAGCCAAAGAGGAAGCTGCTGGATCAGGTGTGGCGGACAGAGGCGGTAAAAAGTGGTTAAAGTCTGGATGTTTTTTCAAGACAGAGCTAAAAGGACTTGCCCTATTAGATGTGGGCTATGAGAAAAAGATTAAGCTGTGGTTTACTGATATGAGTAAGATCTCAGGAGGATGAGGCTTGGCGGGGAGAAAGTGGGATGCAGGGGGGTGGGGGGAGGTAGGTGATCACAAGTTTCGGCCATGGTAAGTGTGAGACGCCTATTAGACATCCAGGAAGAGAGGCAGAAGTTCAAGGCTGAAGTTCAGGTGATTGTCAAGGGAATTAATGTAGGTAGAAAAGAGAAGAGGTCAGAGCAATGAATCCTGGAGTCCAGGAAACATATCCTGTAGCTCCAGTAGCTACTTATCATGGCGCAGAAGAGCAAGCAGCAAAGGCCACCAAGAGGGTGGAGCACAGAGTTAGGAGGAAAGTCAGGAGAACGTAGCAGCCTGGAAGGAAGTGTCTCAATGAGGGGAAGTAGGTCAAGTAAAATGAGGACGGAGAAACTGACCACTGGATTTAGCACCACGGTTATCACTCGTGACTCGGAGAGAGGCATTTTGGGTGGAGTGGCAGAACAAAAGCCAGTAAGGTTA
Organism: Physeter macrocephalus; assembly: GCF_002837175.3. Classification (NCBI taxonomy): domain Eukaryota; kingdom Metazoa; phylum Chordata; class Mammalia; order Artiodactyla; family Physeteridae; genus Physeter; species Physeter macrocephalus. Next base: position 67,584,588 of record NC_041228.1, read on the forward strand.
TTAGTTCAAAAGAAAATGGGAGGAGAGTAATGTGAATTGACTTGTGTCCTCAGCCTAACTCTTCTTTCTGTCCTTGGGGTACGGTCATTAGACTCTGTTTTCTTCTGCACAATCTTGTCCTTTGTCACTTACCTTCACTTCACATAGAACGAGCCATCCACTTGGATTATCTCTACAATAACTAATCATGACAATAATACTACTAGTCTTTGTGCTCTCCTTTATTACGAAGCACTCAAAGTTCACCTCCACTGTTGCTCCCCTGTGCGGAGACAGCACAGGGGAGATAACATAGCACAGGCTTAGGGGCAAGAGCAGATGTGCGCCTTCTGGAAAGCTAGTGACCCTCTTTGAGCCTCCTTTTGTTTCCTATAAAACTGGGAGGTTGGGCTTCCCTGGTGGCACAGTGGTTGAGAGCCCGCCTGCCAGTGCAGGGAACGTCGGTTCGAGCCCAGGTCCGGGAAGATCCCACATGCCGCGAAGCAGCTGGGCCCGTGAGCCACAGCTGCTGACCCTGCATGCTGGAGCCCGCGAGCCACAACTACTGAGCCCGCGTGCTACAACTACTGAAGCCCACACGCCTACAGCCCGTGCTCCACAACAAGAGAAGCCATTGCAATGAGAAGCCCGCGCACCACAACGAAGAGTAGCTCCCGCTCGCCGCAACTAGAGAAAGCCCGCATGCAGCCACAAAGACCCAGTGCAGCCATACATACATACATACATACATAAAATTGGGAGGTTAATCCCTACATCACAGGACCCTTATGCAGGTTAATGATAATGGATATAAATGCCCATCATATGGGAGTTGCTTGGCACATACCAGTTACTTTCTCCCTTTTCCTAGTAAGTAGCGGAAGGACCAGAGGTCAGGTCTCATTGTACCAACTAATCAATTTAACTCTCCCACCGCATGGTACTTTTTCTTTTTAAAGTATTCCTTTTTTCAAAGTTTTATGTACCTGGAGAAATAGAGTAAAGCAATGATGAAATACAAATTCATATTTTAAGGCAAGACAAGAAAAATTTAATCAAAATTTTTTCTTTGCCCGTTTGGGTTTGCTCTCTCCCCTCTGGTGTGCATCGTGCATCTGCTTTACGCCTTGACCAGACCTCCCTAAAGGCGGAAATACCCGCAACCATAAAGATCCATTTTTCTCCTTCTGGCATCAGCCATGTAACTCCTTAGAAGATGACATTCGTTTCTCAATCCTGTAAGGGGTCATGGTGAGCCTCCGCTCACCCTGTACGTGCAGACATCTTTGGGAAACCTTATGTACAATGCCAATATATCATGTCCCTTAAAGACAGTGACTGGCGCAGAACAGACTGGAACAGACTGGGTGAGTCAGTGGAAGTTCTTAGCTTGAAAACTTAATCATGAGTTTGTTAATGTTACTAACTGTATTACTTAGATTCTGCCGATTTTACAAGATTATTGTTTCTTGCATTACCAAATGCGTGATTGACTTTCAGATAAAATTAATGATGATTAGGCAACTTGAAACAACTGACCAAATATATCGTCCCATAAGATCAATGACTGTGGTACTGCAACTCGAGATTTGGAAAGAAGCAACAAGAGGGAACCATTTCCAGGACCATAACAGACTAGTATGACAGGCGGTCTAGAGGCTTCTGGCGACTACTGACATGTCCAAGTCCAGTAACAGCACACTGAGTGGCCCATCAACAAAATCCTCGCCTGACCTGGGAATGAGCATTCCTAGCACCACGGGCCAAACTGGTCAAGAAATGCCTCCCAAACCTTGGTCAAAATTAAGACTGAGAGGGACTTCCCTGGTGGCGCAGTGGTTGAGAGTCCGCCTGCCGATGCAGGGGACGCGGGTTCGAGCCCCGGTCCGGGAGGATCCCACGTGCCGCGGAGCGGCTGGGCCCGTGAGCCATGGCCGCTGGGCCTGCGC
>NC_041228.1:67586632-67592100 GCF_002837175.3 Physeter macrocephalus
CGGGAGAGGCCACAGCGGTGAGAGGCCCACGTACCGCAAAAAAAAAAAAAAAAATTAAGACTGAGAGGGAAGGGATTGTGAAACGAAGCACGTTGCCCACCACCCAGCTCTACAAGAATGACGTCAGCGGCCACTGCAGTTGCTGACCTACAGCACACGCTGAAAAGAATTCAGGGCCAAGATCAGGATGAGGCACCTGTGCTGTGGAAAAACTGGCAGAACGGGCCCTCGGATACTTGGATGGTTTCAGGAGAAATGTTTTCTGCACCTGGCTTCTGGCAACTTCCCATACTTAGAAAAGCGCTAAAATCATCAACTGAGATGGCTGTTCCTCGTGAGTAGCAGCAACTTTTACCAAGGTGCGTGCCTGACCGCAGGTACCCCCTTCGCCGAAATCACATATGTACTGACCTCCCCCCTTACCTCTTGGGAAGTTCTCAGAACTCTCTGAGGCTCTGTCTCCTGGGTTATAATCCTCAGTTTGGCTCAAATAAAAATTTCCATTTCTTTCTTAGATTGACTATTGATTAATTTTTTGTCGATAGCATCCATGCTGAAGGGCAGAATCAGAAAATCCCTGAACTGCAGAAAAAGCCTGTTCTGGCCCATGACTGGTCACTCTTCTCGTTCCCGATCATTTGGACCAATTCAATCATGTCTTTCTTTCTAGTGATGCTTTTTAAACTACTCCACAAATGCCCTCCAATTCTCAAATCATTCTGTTTTCCGCTTTGTCATCTCAGAGCTCTGTCACTTTCCAAGGAAGCAAGCCCACAACTTACTCCGTACTGATCACCTTTTTAGGGGCATTGGAAAAACATTACTTATCTCGACTGATACGTATGCTAATGCCATTTGTTCATTTCCCTGTATTTCTCAGCCTTACCTGCACATTAGAATCAGGTAGGGAGCTTTTTAAAAAATACTAATTACTGACTCTCCACTCTCTCTCCCCCCTACTCCGAGATTCTAATTAAGTTGGTCGGGAGGAAGGCCGTCATCATATTCTCCAGCGGTTTAGTCTTTCCAACATTTGATGGGCGTAACGGGTTGGACTCTCCCAGTCCCACCTGTCCCCAGTAGAGCCATTCCTGCAATCCATTGCTAAAAGCCAATCTGCCAGATGACTCTGATCAAGGCTCAATTCTGTGACTCCTTTGCTCAAAAGCCTCCCCTAGCGCTTCACTGTCTACTAAATTAGTTCTAAACTACTTCTTCTTGCACACAAGGCCATCCACCATCTGACCCCAGGCCACCTTAATCACTCACTACTCCCCTACATCAACCCTTCAGTGGGACCATTTTAATCACTGTTCTACAAAAGCAAAGCCATAGTATGAGGAGGCCTTTCCAACGATTCCCATCAAAAGTGTAAGCTACCCCCAAAGCACAGGCCTTTATGCTCCGTTACCAGAGTGATAGATGAAAGAGAATCTGTTTGCATTAGGTAAATTAGTATAAGAATATAACTGTCAAGTAACTGCAGATAGGGCCAGCTGTGTCAGCAGGTGGAGGAGGAAAGGGGCCCTGCACCCCTGCTCTGTCCTAACTCCCAAGGCTGTAGCTGGCTGCGAGTAGCCTCACCCACGGCACAAACTGCTCACCATCTCAGAGGAGAAGGCTAATTTTCTCTTGATTTATTTCACATCCCTTACTCTAAAGACAAAAGACGATTACTGCTTGATCAAGAAAACATGAGTTTGTAGCTACTAGCGTGAGCACTCTGAACTCCAAGTATTTTTGGCGTATATTCCCAAACTGGCAGCCCAACCCAATCTCCAGAGGGGATTGGTGGGGCTGAGAACTGCAAAGTAAAATGCCAGCCTTCATTTGTAAATTAGTTCCATCAGAGACATAGAAGCCTGAAAACAGATTAGGGGTATTGTTATTTTTACTGGGATAGTTAATCCCATGTCATTGAAAGGCGGATGATCATGACAGTGTTTCTCCCTATGAATGGGAATTGCTTTTGTTTGAGGTCCGGGGGTTTTTAAATTCATTTTTGGTTTTGATGGGGGGGTGGCTGTTTGAAGACTAAACTGTGTCTGAGTCTTACACTGTTTTACATGAAATTTGGAGACTGGGATTTCAAGAAACATACCTTAACCTCACTCTCAACAACTGCTACTCAAACATACACCATCAAGTCGATCAACAAAGCCAGTTTGCTCTGTATCTCCCAAAATGGAGGTGACTCATTTCTCTCATTATTTTTCCAAGCTTCCCACATCTCTAAACAAATAACACAACAGTATAAACAGTCAAGGAGAAGAAGAATTTAAGGCGATGGGAATTAGAAAAAAATTGAACTACAGAAACTTGAATCACAGGGCATTAAGACGGAGTCAGGCTCAGATGATGGGCAAAAGATCCTCCAACTCTGTTTGTTTTGTCTGGAGCCACCCATTCCACCTGTGTCCACCTGGGACCATAAGTGAACTGAAAGACAATCCCTCTAATGTTTACACAATGACAGCAAACTGAACTTGCTGACCGAAATAAACAGCAACTTTCAAACAAGTCGTCAGGAAAGTTTTCAAGCTTTTCCTAAGGGCACAGTCTCTAGATTAGACCAGACTTGATTTATTAAGAAAGGTCCTGGTGGCTGGTAAGTATTCTTCTAAATTACACAAAAATCGTAAAACATTAATAAAACTTCCTTGGTGGAAAATGAACCAAGGGAGCAACTATAAACCAACTGGCTCAAATGATTATTCTCATCACCTAAGGAAATAGGTTTAATAAAAGCAGTTATAATCTGCATCTCCTTGGGTTACAAATATTGGGCCTGGTCTTTATTATTATAGGATCACCTGCCCCTCCGAAGTCATCCTAGGCCTAAAGTCCATACTGGAAGCTACCCTGTGATTCAGTGCCAGAGGATGCTGCCAGGCAAGGGGTAGGGGATGACCAGACAGCGTGGGAAGGGGTCAAGCAGCAGGAACTACATTTCTCGAGTGTAAGAGGTGGCTGAGATCCCCTGAGGCTGCTTCTTTGGCTCTGTGTCACAGAGTCCAGAGACTTCAGCTGTGTTAACCCTTGACCCCAGTTCCTTTCATGACCCTCCAGCTTGTCCAGATGTTATCTTAGATCAAATTCTAAATCCAGCCTCTGCTTCCCAGTGATCACACCCACGGTGTGCCATTGATCAATGGGAGCCATCAGCACTCAGGGCCTCCTCCTGGGACTCTGGGACTCAAGGCCTGGACAAGGACTGAGACACTCAGCAGAGGAAGGGACAGAAAATCCCAAGGCCCCCAAGGCAGAGCTACTGATGGGACTGAATATTGTAACAGCGTGATGTTCTATATCTGATTCCCTCCTAGGCACTGTATCTTGCATTACATCGTTAGACAAATCTACTTGCCTTTAAGCCCGCTGCGTATACTTTGTACTAACTCTTGTGGTTAGTTTGCTACAATGGCTGTTACCGTTAAGGCGGACTGAGTCCCAGTTTTGCCAGCATCACCCCACACTCACAAAACCAGTGCCACCGATAAAGGCGAGATAAGAACCCCAAGTTTTTCCTTACTTTGAAACAATTAGGCAGACAATTCACAAATGGCACAAAGAAGTGAATGGAAAAGGTTTACACTTTCTGTGGTCATTGTGTTTGCACTTCCTTTTAACTTTTATGATGTATTAGCCATAGAATGGTCTTCAAAGAGAAACGGAAGAGGAAAGCACACAACCTTATCAAAAAAATCCAGCCAGCTCAATCCCTTCCCTCCAGTTACACTTCTGTAAAGTCGAGTATAATTATTCACCAGTTTCTATTCTGAAGTTGGTAATGACGATAGTAATAAATCTATTTCCCTTCCTTCAAGCTACGGATTTCAGGGAAGTAAAGAATGAAGCCCCACAAAAGGCTGATTCAAAAATATCATTTCTAGAATGAACCCTGAAGAAAAATTCAGGATCAGAATCTGAGCTCCCAACTCTCTTGACAACAAGGCAAGAAACAAGGTCCCAGGATGCGGAGGAGAAAGGGAATATTTTCCACAGTCCTCAAGTGACCTCCCACTCTCCCAGCCTCTGGCAGTGGTTCCCAATGACACCTCATAGGCCAGTAAGGATTTGCATCCAGCGGTCCACACTGCTCAAGGGAGTCCTTCTATAAGGCCACCAGGGAGACAACACCATGGGAACAAAGAGGGTTGAGGGTTGCCAGGTACACTCCTTACCTTCCTAGTCCCTCTCAGGAAAAGATCTTTTATCAGAAAAATGTATGGAAAGGACTTCTTACCTTAGCTTTTAATACATCTGAGGTCATCTAAGGTAGGAGTTAGAAAACTGACTTCAGATCATGCTGTGCATTCAAGATCTCCAGCCCCCCAGCCCCCATCCGTGCCTCCATCCACTCGGGGCTAAAGGATACTTCCTTTCCAGCAGAAGCTTCTCGGCCAGTGGAGCACTGCACAAAGCACCAGGTTCCCACCAATGCTGTATTCTAACATCGGCTGCAGTTCCCACCAGACGCCAAGCTGCCACGACCTGAAAACCTATTGGCAAACACTGTATAGAATCAGCTCCTCGGCGATATGGATACATCACAGAGTGAGGGAGCAGATTTTGAGTGTGCACCTCCAAAAAACAAATGTTTATTATATTAAAGTTAGGGTACTAAACAGTGACAGCAAAAAATTACCCAGTTAAACCCTTAAGTCTTCGAGTCACCATGCTTTTGCTAATCTGTTCTGTTAACCCTATTAGCAATGTATAACTGGGTGGAATTTCACCACTAAATTATAATTATATTGAGGAGTTAAACAAGTCACCTGATTAAAACTTTGCTCTTGAATATTGCCTATTAAGGTTAACAGTAAAAAATAAAAGTTATTTTGAAATATTTTTAAAGAAGGACACTACATAATGATCAAGGGATCAATCCAAGAAGAAGATATAACAATGGTAAATATTTATGCACCCAAAATAGGAGCACCTCAATACATAAGGCAAATGCTAACAGCCATAAAAGGGGAAATCGACAGTAACACAATCATAGTAGGGGACTTTAACACCCCACTTTCACCAATGGACAGATCATCCAAAATGAAAATAAATAAGGAAACACAAGCTTTAAATGACACATTAAACAAGATGGACTTAATCAATATTTAAAGGACATTCCATCCAAAAAGAACAGAATACACTTTCTCCTCAAGTGCTCATGGAACATTTTCCAGGATACATCATATCTTGGGTCACAAATCAATCCTTGGTAAATTTAAGAAAATTGAAATCATATCAAGTTATCTTTTCTGACCAAAACACTGTGAGAGTAGATATCAATTACAAGAACAAACCTGTAAAAAATAAAAACACATGGAGGCTAAACAATACACTACTAAATAAACAAGAGATCACTGAAGAAATCAAAGAGGAAATCAAAAAATACCTAGAAACAAATGACAATGAAAACACAATGACCCAAAACCTATGGGATGCAGCAAAAGTAGTTCTAAGAG
>NC_041228.1:67592356-67593329 GCF_002837175.3 Physeter macrocephalus
CTCTGAGAAGATAAACAAAATGGATAAACCATTAGCCAGACTTATCAAGAAAAAAAGGGAGAAGACTCAAATCAATAGAATTAAAAATGAAAAAGGAGAAGTAACAACTGACACTGCAGAAATGCAAAGGATCATGAGAGATTACTACAAGCAACTATATGCCTAAAAATGGACAACCTGAAAGAAATGGACAAATTCTTAGAAAAGCACAACCTTCCAAGACTGAACCAGGAAGAAACAGAACATATAAACAGACAAATCACAAGCACTGAAATTAAGACTGTGTTTAAAAATCTTCCAACAAACAAAAGCCCAGGACCAGATGGCTTCACAGGTGAATTCTATCAAACATTTAGAGAAGAGCTAACACCTATCCTTCTCAAACTCTTCCAAAATATAGCAGAGGGAGGAACACTCCCACACTCATCCTATGAGGCCACCATCACTCTGATACCAAGACCAGACAAAGATGTCACAAAGAAAGAAAACTACAGGCCAATATCACTGATGAACATAGATGCAAAAATCCTCAACAAAATACTAGCAAACAGAATCCAACAGCACATTAAAAGGATCATACACCATGATCAAGTGGGATTTATACACCATGACCAAGTGGGATTTATCCCAGGAATGCAAGGACTCTTCAATATATGCAAATCAATCAATGTGATAAACCATATTAACAAACTGAAGGAGGAAAACCATATGATCATCTCACTAGATGCAGAAAAAGCTTTCAACAAAATTCAACACCCATTTATGATAAAAACCCTCCAGAAAGTAGGTATAGAGGGAACTTATCTCCACATAATAAAGGCCATATATGAAAAACCCACAGGCAACATCGTTCTCAACGGTAAAAAACAAACCATTTCCACTAAGATCAGGAACAAGACAAGGTTGCCCACTCTCACCACTCTTATTCAACATAGTTTTGGAAGTTTTAGCCACAGCAATCAGAGAAGAAAAA
>NC_041228.1:67594795-67601994 GCF_002837175.3 Physeter macrocephalus
AAAAGACCTGTATGCAGAAAACTATAAGACACTGATGAAAGAAATTAAAGATGATACAAACAGATGGAGAGATATACCATGTTCTTGGATTGGAGGAATCAACACTGTGAAAATGACTATACTACTCAAAGCAATCTACAGATTCAAAGCAATCCCTATCAAACTACCAATGGCATTTTTCACAGAACTAGAACAAAAAATTTCACAATTTGCATGGAAACACAAAAGACCCAAAATAGCCAAAGCAATCTTGAGAAAGAAAAACGGAGTTGGAGGAATCAGGCTCCCAGACTTCAGACTCTACTACAAAGCTACAGTAATCAAGACAGTATGGTACTGGCAAAAAACAGAAATATAGATCAATGGAACAGGATAGAAAGCTCAGAATAAACCCACGCACATATTATCACCTTATTTTTGATAAAGGAGGCAAGAATATACAGTGGAGAAAAGACAGCCTCTTCAATAAGTGCTGTTGGGAAAACTGGACAGCTACATGTAAATGAATGAAATCAGAACACTCCCTTACACCATACACAGAAATAAACTCAAAATGGATTAAAGACCTAACTGTCAGGCCAGACACTGTAAAACTGTTAGTGGAAAACATAGGCAGAACCCTCTATGATATAAATCACAGCAAGATCCTTTTTGACCCACCTCCTAGAGAAATGGAAATAAAAACAAAAATAACAAATGGGACCTAATGAGACTTAAAAGCTTTTGCATAGCAACAGAAACCATAAACAAGATGAAAAGATAACCCTCAGAATGGGAGAAAATATTTGCAAATGAAACAACTGACAAAAGATTAACCTCCAAAATTTAAAAGCAGCTCATGCAACTCAATATAAAAAGAACAAACAACCCAATCCAATAATGGGCAGAAGACCTAAACCAACATTTCTGCAAAGAAGATATACAGATTGCCAACAAACACATGGAAGAATGCTCAACACCACTAATCACTACAGAAATGCAAATCAAAACTACAATGAGGTATCACCTCACATGGGTCAGAATGGCCATCATCAAAAAATCTACAAACAATAAATGCTGGAGAGGGTGTGGAGAAAAGGGAACCCTCCTGCACTGTTGGTGGGAATATAAATTGATACAGCCACTATGGAACAATAAGGGGGAAGGGTAAGCTGGGACAAAGTTAGAAAGTGGCATGGACTTATAGATACTACCAAATGTAAAATAGCTAGTGGGAAGCAGCTGCATAGCACAGGGATGTCAGCTCAGTGCTTTGTGACCACCTAGAGGGGTGGGATATGGAGGGTGGGAGGGAGACGCAAGAGGGAGGAGATATGGGGATATATGTATATGTATAGCTGATTCACTTTGTTTTAAAGCAGAAACTAACACACCATTGTAAAGCGATTATACGCCAATAAAGATGTTAAAAAATAAATAAATAAACATTTTTAGACTTACAGAAAGAAATATTAAAGTAGTGGATTCTTGCATTTTCATCCTATATAAAATATCACAACACACACAGATTTTTATTCCCCATCTGCTTCACTCACTCTCCTTGCCATTTAGAGTAAGCAGTATATTACATATTTTACTCATTTCTCTTGTATCTCCTGGATTGACTGGGAGCCCCATGAAATCAGGAATCTTTAATTCTTGTCAATGATATATCCCCTGAACCAAGAACAGTGATTGGCACACAGTAGGTGCTCATAAATAGTCCCTGGAACATTAAGAATCAAAATATCTAGACTCTATGTTTTTTAAAACAATTATTGGAGAGGATAAATCATAAGGCTTATCATATAAGAGCTATTATTTTAAATGACCTGACACATAAGCTATACTATGCTGAAAATAAGGTTTTTCGCAAATTAAACAAATTGGTTTTGTAAACGAATAAAAAAAATCACTCTGATTCCATCCTCTGTTGTTCTTTATTTTTTTAAGAATATTCTGAACGTCATTTATTGAAGTATGGTGCTATACGACATTATGTAAGTTACAGGTGTACAGTACAGTGATTCACAGTTTTTAAAAGTTATATTCCATTTACAGTTATTACAAAATACTGGCTATATTCCCCATGTTGTACAATATCCTTGTAGCTTATATTATACCTAATAGTTTATACCTCTTACTCCCCTACCCCTTTATTGCCCCTCTCCCCACTGGTAACCAATAATTTGTTCTCTATATCTGTGAGTCTGCTTCCTTTTTGTTATATTCACTAGTCTGTTGTATTTTTAGATCCCACATATAAGTGATATCATACAGTATTTGTCTTTCTCTGTCTGACTTATTTCACTTAGCATAATGCCCTTCAAGTCCATCCATGTTGCTGCAAATGGCAAAATTTAATTCTTTTTTATGGCCGAGTAATATTCCACTGAATATATGTACCACCTCTTCTTTATCCATTCATCTGTTGATGGGCACTTAGGTTGCTTCCATATCTTGGCAATTGTTGATAATGCTGCTATGAACATTGGGGTGCGTGAATCTTTTCAAATTAGTGTTTTGGTTTTTTTTGGATATATACCCAGGAGTGGAATTTCTGGGTCATACAGTAGTTCCATTTTTAGTTTTTTGAGAAACCTCCATACTATTTCCTGTGGTACTTTTTAACAGATTTTTTTAGTTCTGTCTTTATTTATTAAAAAATTACTGCAAATTTCACTTAGACATTAAATACTAAAGAAAATACTATAATATCATAGAATTGAATTTGAATTCTGGCAGGCTGGAAAATAATTTGTAGGGAGGATATATAATACAATAGAATAAAGCTATTTTTTTCTTTAAATCTTGTTAGCAGATTTTCCTTTTTAAAAAATTTATTCAAACATCCTGGCTGACTATCTGGATCTCTCCTAACATTTGCTTATATTTTCCTCATGCCACGAAAGTTGAATCTGACCTAAATCTTCAACTATAGAAATGTGTATATTTAAAATTAAGAATCCATTCAAGTATCAACCTAACTCTCAAATTTTCTGACAGTCCAACTGATCACGTTCCTTATACTAGGTCACCCTTAAGTACAAACTAAAAAAAAGGGAAGTAAATCCCAAAGACTATTTGCTACTCTCAAAAAATTTCACCATACAGAGAAGGTACAATCTATATGTGAGGATTATTAGCTCACTGAAAAATGTACAGGAGAAATGTCAACTTCTCATATTTCAGTAGAAAACTATACTCATCCATCCATAGCATGATTCCCTTTTGGACTCTAAGATTATACAATTATACGGTTGTACTAATTGTCCTTGGTAGAAACTAAGGAAAATGCCCCTATCTAAATAACAGGGCCTATCTATCAAACTTCATTCTGTGACTACCTGAATGCCAGTTACCCTCCCTCATCCAACCCATCAAAAGAAGTAGGCTTGGCAAACAAAACACTCCTGGAATGATGATCATTTAACTCTGGGGATTCACTTCATTTGTATTTAAATTACATTAATGCTTTCTACCAATGTGATCTATACAATATCCACTGAATGCCAAGCAGTACACACAGTTTGGAGACTAGAAGGGGGGGTGTGTGTGTGTGTAAAATTGACACTTGTCTCAAATATTTTATGATTTAATCATATATGGAATAAAAATGAGCTATATTTAACGCTATTTATATTTAACAGCTTCAAACCTGCTGTGAAATACTAAGTAAATAAGCACATAGAGATCCCAACTGACCCAAAAGGAATTCAATCAAACTGAAACTAGTCTAAGTAATGATGTACACTGCGAGAGCTAGAGTTGTCTATTTTTTAAAGGTCACTGCATTTCCTCACTTCTGTGAGGGAAACTCCTGACTTCTGGGTAATCTCTGGCTCCTGAGTGCTTGCCTGGCTCTGACCCCTGTCTTGGATTGACAGTGAGCTTCTGTTGCTCGCTTGCTCTTGAAGGTTTGCCTGATATGAACTACTGTTCCTTCCTGTCTTTTAGCCTCTGTGTACCTCCGGAGTCAACAAGTTCTGTGTCCCGGTCCCAACACCTGCCTTGCTTTTCCTAGTCCTGATTAATCACACTGCTCCCACCATCTAGAAATGCCCAGGCCAGCGAATCACCAGCAACACAATGGATCTGCTCAGAATCCCCACTCTCCCACTTAGGAGCTCACCAGGGTGTCCTCAGGTGTGAGTTACAAGGATATAAGCCTTGAAGGGAGTTGTGAGTTACACAGGAATATGCAGTGCCTGACACGAAACAAACACAGAATAAATGATGATTTCCAGATTATCTTGGGACATTTTTTTTGTCCGGGGGAGACTTCTGAAAAATGTTTAAATCACACAAAATCTCCAAATCTCTCAAATTCTTCCTGTAGTCAAAGCCAATGGGCGGGGCGGGGGGAACCTTTAGGGAACCCTTACAAACATATGTAAAGAGATACATATATAAAATATGAAACAGACTTCTATATGGGCAAGAATATATCACTTTAGGGTGAAATAATCCAAATGGTATTTTAGTACAATACGTTCTTACAGTAAAGGAATCCAAGAATTAATATAAGTGATTTTCTGAGGAATGAGCCTCAAGTATCACTGACTCCGAAAAGGTGGCAGAGACTACTCTTTGCCTCTCAGTATGAATTCTCCACTTCTTAATTTTAGTATAAAACTCCCCACATCTCAGCTGTACACATGGCTGCCCAACTAGACACTACATTTGCCAGCCTCCCTTGCGGCTGATTCAGCCGTGTCATGTTCTGGCCAAGGGGATGACAGTGCAAGTGATGTGTGGAATGTGTCTCCCACCATCAGTCCCTCTGGGGCTGGAACATGAAAGCGGTTCTGGCAAGCCAACTTCAACCATATGGATACTGGCTCTCTGTCCTACAGACTCTGATTTAGTCGGTCCTAGGGGATGGTGGAGCAATAAGACAGAAGGACCAGAGGTCTCTGAATGACTTGATGGAGCTGAGCTGCTCACTCCCCTGGACACTGCTGGGCAACAGTATTGAAAAATTAAATAACCAGAGCGCCAAGAGAGGATGCAAAAAAGGCCTGTTGATTACATACCACTTCCATATTCACAAACCATCCTTCTGTGTTGTTTAAACTACTGTTGTTTGACCTCAGAGAAAGCAGCTGAACAAACATTCTTATAAATATATATAATAAACACAAAAATTCTGGCCTTCCGGAAAAAGAATTATAAGTACAGGTTTAAAAAAAAAAAAAAACTATTCTTTTTCTAAAGAAAAAAACTAAAATATACCAGTAGAAAAGAAGAGAGCAGAGTCTTAGCATAATCCTGGGAATCATTGCTGAGCTAGAGAAGATTCATTAAAGAAAAACTACAAATAAATTTTAAATATTAAGATTACTCTGTTTGACAAGACAAAGGCAAAAAAAATATTAAAGTTTGCCAATTTGTTAATAATTTGCATAAATCAATAAGAATTTGGAAGCAAAATGTGAAGTTTCAAAAAAATGACTAGGACAGAGTTAGATACAATAAATACTGATTTATCTTATAGGCCCATTTTTGATAGGCTACAGGTTAGATTTCTTTAATAAAGAAACGACTCCTTTTTTGTTCCTCTGTCATCCTCAACATGTGACTTCTATTTCATGGTCCAAAATGGCTGCCCCATCACCTGCCATCACCACCTCATACCAGCCAGGGAGAAGGGGGAGAGTGCATAGTCTCTTGTTATAAAAGAACACCTTAGAAGTTACCCATGCTGCGTCTGCTCACAACCTGCTGTCCAGAACCAGAACCAGGACACATGCCCACACTTAACAGCAAGGGAGGCTGGGAAATGTAGTCTTAAGATGGACAATTGTGCTAAAACTTTTATTACTACAGAAGAAAAAAGATAACGGATATTGGAGGTAAGTAGAAGTCTCTGCCAGAGATCTCACTACTAAGAGGGACAAGAAAAATTGAGATAAAGGTGTATCTAGAATATTCCAGAAAATGTGAAATGTACAATATATAAATAAAAAATATTTCTATATATATTAAAGTTATACAAAGTAGTCAAACATGACATAGATATACAGTATATAAAATGGAAGTCCCCTTTACTCATAATTTCACCTCTGGGAAAATAATGAGTTATTAAAATAATCTTGGAGTGTGTGGGCGTGGGACTAACGTTTAGGTGAAAATAATGTCTTTCCATAGCTCTTCCCCTAGTGCTACTGACAGAAATAAAACTTTGGAATGTGAGATGTCATTTTTGGAATCCTAAGATTTCTTTCTTTGGGGCAATAGTCTCAAATAAGAAAAAAACGAGGATCCAAGGGAGCAAGAAACTAAGGCCCAGTGGAGGCATTACAAGGCACTGAAGGAAAACATCAATGTTTCTTGCAAAACCACTGAAAATGTGTCACCATCTATAAAGCCTCTCCTCCTGGCAAGAAGACAAGTTAAATAGATAATTAAAATCACAAAAGTGGCAAAGCAAAGTCAAACACAGATATCAACCCTCATTTGACCTTCTCAGAGAAATGAAGCTTTAAACTGAATAAAAATGCTTACCCATTCATATTCTATATTGCTAGATTTTTGCTATAAACTCAGAAAATAGTTTCATATCAGTATTCTAAATTTAACCAGCTGGAGTCATTTCTTAAGTATTATACCATTTAACCTTTTCAAATGAAGGGCTTGCCTTTTCATGGAAAATATGCATTTAGCATTAATGACAGAACATAATGTCCTTGGGCTTAGATATTCTCCAATGAGATAGGTCCTTTTTTGTACACTATACTTAGCTATATGGCAAGGCTAGAATTAAAAAACAAATTATTCACAGATTCAAAGTCTGAAATCATCTATGCTAATCAGAAGTGTTTAAATATCAGAACCTCAACGTATCAATTTTCTTAAAATCACAAACACTGAACTCATGGATCAAATGCAATAGTTCATGAGAATGGGGAAAAAATTAGGAAAAAAAAGTTTGTATTAGATGTGTCAGGATTTGAATGATTTCACTCAAAACTATTGGAAAAGTGACCCAACCACACTTTCAAGCAAAGAAACATTTACTAAGTTGAGAATAATAAAAATGCATCTGTTATGAAAAGTAAATATTATAGATAAGATTTTTAAAGAATAAAAACAAGAACAACTATTTTTAGGTCAAACAGATTATACCCAAAACTCAAGCATAACAATCTTATTTGGTATTAAAATATAATGCCAGGGCTTCCCTGGTGGCGCAGTGGTTGCGCGTCCGCCTGCCGATG